>NW_027597483.1:0-78701 GCF_964194155.1 Cetorhinus maximus | reverse complement strand
GGTATTTTTAAAAGGAAAGTGAAAGGTTTTTAATTAAACAATTGAAATGAGCAGCTGGTTTAACCAGGGGTGGGGGCCCCGCTTCACATCCCCAAACACCCCCCCCCACAAACACGCCCCACCCCAAACACCCCCCACCCCAAACACCCCCCACCCCAAACACATCCCCCCCAAACACACACACCCCCAAACAGCCCCCCAAAAACACCCCCCACCCCAAACACCCCCCACCCCAAACACCCCCCCCCACAAACACCCCCCCCACAAACACCCCCCCCACAAACACCCCCCCCAACAAACACCCCCCACCCAAACACCCCCACCCCAAACACCCCCCAAACACATCCCCCCCAAACACACACACCCCCAAACAGCCCCCAAAAACACCCCCCCACCCCAAACACCCCCCACCCCAAACACCCCCCCCCACAAACACCCCCCCCCACAAACACCCCCCCCCACAAACACCCCCCCCCACAAACACCCCCCCCCACAAACACCCCCCACCCCAAACACCCCCAAACACATCCCCCCCAAACACCCCCCCCCACAAACACCCCCCCACAAACACCCCCCACCCCCAAACACCCCCCACCCCAAACACCCCCCAACACATCC
Source organism: Cetorhinus maximus (assembly GCF_964194155.1). Taxonomy (NCBI): domain Eukaryota; kingdom Metazoa; phylum Chordata; class Chondrichthyes; order Lamniformes; family Cetorhinidae; genus Cetorhinus; species Cetorhinus maximus. The sequence goes on along the minus strand of NW_027597483.1, from coordinate 78,083 downwards.
CCCCCAAACACACACCCCCCCAAACACACACCCCCCCAAACACACACCCCCCCAAACACACACACCCCCAAACACACACACCCCAAACACACACACCCCCAAACACACACCCCCCCCCAAACACACACCCCCCCCAAACACACACCCCCCCAAACACACACCCCCCAAACACACACACCCCCAAACAGCCCCCAAAAACACACCCCCCCCACAAACACCCCCCACCCCAAACATCCCCCAACACATTCCCCCCAAACACACCCCCCCAAACACACACCCCCCCAAACACACACCCCCCCAAACACACACCCCCCCCAAACACACACACCCCCAAACAGCCCCCAAAACACACCCCCCCCACAAAAACCCCCCACCCCAAACACCCCCACCCCAAACACCCCCCAACACATCCCCCCCAAACACACATCCCCCCCAAACACACATCCCCCCCAAACACACATCCCCCCCAAACACACCCCCCCCAAACACACACCCCCCCAAACACACACCCCCCCCAAACACACACCCCCCCCAAACACACACACCCCCAAACAGCCCCCAAAAACACACCCCCCCCACAAACACCCCCCACCCCAAACACCCCCCAGCACATCCCCCCCACAAACACCCCCCACCCCAAACACCCCCCCAACACATCCTCCCCAAAAACATCCCCCAGCCCCCCCGCAAACACCCCCCCCCCAAATAACACCCCCCCCCCCCAATCTTCAACCTAACAAGTGGCTCGAAGTTTCTCAGGGAACTGGCGCAACTTGTTGGGAAACTTGTAAAAAGTTTAAAGCGGGGATGGGGAAGGAGAGAATTTCAAACTGCGGGGAATTCGCTGCGGGAAATCCTCCGTCAACATGAGCGGAGCTGGAAGCGGCTGCGGGACAGTGACAGAGATTTCACTGGGCGAGTTGCTGGGCAGAGAGGGAGAGGCTGGTGTACCTGGCGGACTGGCGGATAGAGCGCTCCTTCCTCGGGATTCACTCGGTGGAGAAGTTGCGGGAGCCTGGGCCGTTGCATCAGCCTCTGTTTTTATTCGGATTCCAAATTCTGGGAGGGTTTGGGAATGCGGAACCACTCCGGATCCAAACTCACGTCATTCCGTCTCCATAGCTCAGCCCTAGCGACCAAAACAACAGAGAAACTTCAGAAAAAATACTGCAAACTGTGATTAAAATAGACAGAGAGAGAAAAGCAGAAAGAAACACCAGGAGAGAGAGAGAGAGAAACACAGAAATAAAAACAGCAAAACACAGAGGGTGAGAAAAACAGAGAACTGAACATAGGGAGAGAGAGATTAACACACAAAAAACAGAGAGGAGCATTTGTCCGCCGGCTCCACCAATGTGTCTGTGTCCTTTTGAAATCCTACACTCTCCTCACAGTTTACAACCATTCCAAACTGAAGTGGGCAGATGGTTGGAAGATGAAGTTCAATGCGGAGATGAGCGAGATGATGCATTTTAGTTGGAAGAACACGGAGAGACAATAGAAAATAGGGTGCAGGAGCAGAGGGACCTGGGTGTACATGTGCATAAATCATTGAAGGTGGCGGGTTAGGTTGAGAGAGCGGTCAATAAAGCACACAGTATCCTGGGCTTTATTTATGGGGGCATAGAGTACAAGAGCAGGGAGGCTATGCTGAATTTGTATAGGAGACTACTTCAGCCTCAGCTAGAGTATTGTATCCAGTTCTGGGCACCACACTTTATGAAGGATGTGAAGGCATTGGAGAGAGTGCAGAAAAGATTCCCAACAATAATCCACCTCATTCCCAACAACCAGCTTGAGCAGTGCCTCCTTTCTCATTGGACTGGACAGAAACTGCTGTAGGAAATTCTCCTGCATGCACTCGAGGAACGCTTGTCCCTCTTTGCTCTTTACACTATCCCAATATATGGCTGGAATTTTCAGCTCCTGCTAGCAGCAAGAATCGGCACAGGTAGCTCCGGAAAAATTGGACAGCAGCCAAAAGTCCATTGACTTTGGGAAATCCTGCCCTATATTTGGATAAAGTCCCCATTATCACTACCCTATCATTGTTGCACTTCTCTGTGATTTCCTTGCAGATTTGTTCCTTTACGTCCTTCCCAATAGTTGGTGGCCTATAGACTACACCGAGCAGAGTAATTTCACCTTTTTTTGTTCCTTAGCTCTAGCCAAATAAATCCTGTCCTTGACCCCTTTGGGATCTCCTCTTTCTCCAGCACAGCAATGCTCACCTTAACCAATAACCCACCCCTTCTCCTTTCCTTCCTTTTCTATCTCTTCTGAACACCTCGTACCCGGGAATATTTAACACCCAGTCCTGCCTTTCCTTGAGCCAGGTCTCTGTTATTGCCACAACATCATATTTCTACATGGCAATCTGCGCCTGTAACTCCCCAATCTTATTTACTGTACTCCATACATTCACATACATGCACTGTAACTTGGGTGTGCTTGTACAAGGAATGCAGGAAGTTAACAAGGAAGGCAAATGGCCTTGACTGCAAGGGGATTAGAGGACAAGAATAAAGAAGTCTTGCTACAGTTGTACAGGGCTTTGGTGAGACACATCTGGAATACTGTGTGCAGTTTTGGTCTCCACATTTAAGAAAGGATATACTTGCATTGGAGGCATTAAGGCGAAGGTTCACTAGATTGGTCCCTGGGATGAGGGGGTTGTCCTATGATGAGAGGCTGAGTAAACTGGGTCTATATTCTCTGGAGTTTAGAAGAATGAGAGGCAATCTCATTGAAACCTCCAAGATTCTGAACGGGTTTGGCAGGGTAGATACTGAGAGATTGTTTCCGCTGGTCGGAGAATCTAAAACACGGGGACACAGTCTCAGGATAAGGGGCCAATCATTTAGGGTTGAGATGCGGAGAAATTTCTTCACTCAAAGGGCTGAGTCTGTGGAATTCTCTACCCCAGAGGGTTGTGGATGCTCCATCATTGAATACGTTTAAGACTGGGGTGGATGGATTTTTGGTGTCTCAGGGAATTAAGGGATATGGGAGCAGGGAGGGAAAGTGGAGTTGAAGCCTGAGATCAGCCATGACCACATTGAACAGCAGAGCAGCCTCGATGGGCCGAATGGTCTCCTCCTGCTCCCATTTCTTGTGTTCTTGTGTAACCCTGATTTAGAATTTACTACATTCTACCTTAATGTGACCGCCGCCTAATAACTTATTCTGGTGATATTTATCTTTCCCAATATCCTGTGACCCTTGGCATTCCTTTCTAGGATAACCTCCTGGTACACACACCCTTAACAAGTTAGCTTAAAAGCTCCCCAATGGCATGAGCAAAGCGTCCCACAAGGAGCGACATCCCATCGCTATTTAGGTCTAACATGTCCAGGCTGTGTTGGTCCCGGCCAGGAACAAGTCAGGATGTTCACACATTGCAATCTCTGTAATTACAAGTCAAAATGGAGCTAAAAACAAAAAGCTAAAAGCTACTGCGGATGCTGGAAATCCAAAACAAAAACAGAATTACCTGGAAAAACTCAGCAGGTCTGGCAGCATCGGCGGAGAAGAAATCAGTTAACGTTTCGAGTCTTCACGACCCTTCAGCAGAAATGAAGCATAGTTAGGAGAGAGGTGAAATATAAGCTGGTTTAAGGTGGGGGGCGGGGGGGGCGGGGGTAGAGAGAAGTTGAGGGTGTGGTGATTGTGGAGATAAGCAAGCCGTGATAGGAGCAGATAATCAAAAGATGTCACAGACAAAAGGATCAAAGAGGTGTTGAAGGTGGTGATATTTGTCTAAGAAAAGTGCTAATTAAGAATGGAAGACAGGATACTCAAGGTACAGCTCTAGTGGGGGTGGGGTGGAAAGACTAACAAGGTTTTAGTTTTAGATTTAAAAATAATGGAAATAGGTGGGAAAAGAAGAATCTATATAAATTATTGAAAAAAAGGGGGAGGGGGGAGAAACGGGGTGGGGATGGGGGGAGGGGGAGTTTAAGATTTAAAGTTGTTGAATTCAATATTCAGTCCGGAAGGCTGTAAAGTGCCTAGTCGGAAGATGAGGTGCTGTTCCTCCAGTTTGCGTTGGGCTTCACTGGAACAATGCAGCAGGCCAAGGACAGACATGTGGGCATGAGAACAGGGTGGAGTATTAAAATGGCAAGCGACAGGGAGGTTTGGGTCTTTCTTGCGGACAGACTGAAGGTGTTCTGCAAAGCGGTCGCCCAGTTTGCGTTTGGTCTCTCCAATGTAGAGGAGAGCAAAATGGAGCATTTGTAAACTGCAGCGGATTCCACTTAATGTGCAGGTGTTGAAGATCCAGGACAAAATATTCCACAATTACAGTACTTCATGGGGTCAATGTAGAGGGAGCTTTCTTCTGTATCTAACCCCGTGCTGTACCTGTCCTGGGAGTGTTTGATGGGAACAGTGTAGAGGGAGCTTTACTCTGTATCTAACCCCGTGCTGTACCTGTCCTGGGAGTGTTTGATGGGGACAGTGTAGAGGGAGCTTTACTCTGTATCTAACCCCGTGCTGTACCTGTCCTGGGAGTGTTTGATGGGGACGGTGTAAAGGGATCTTTACTCTGCATCTAACACCGTGCGGTAACTGTCCTGGGAGTGATTGATGAGGCCAGGGTAGAGGGAGTTTTAATCTGCATGTAATCCCGTGCTGTACCTGTCCGAGGAGTGTTTGATGGGGACACTGTAGAGGGAGCTTTACTCTGTCTCTAATCCCGTGCTGTACCAGTCCTGGGAGTGCTGAATGGGGATGGTGTAGAGGGAGCTTTAACCTGTATCTAACCCCGTGATGTACCTGTCCTGGGAGTGTTTGATGGGGACAGTGTAGAGGGATTTTTACTCTGTATCTAACCCCGTGCTGTACCTGTCCTGGGAGAGTTTGATGGGGACAGTGTAGAGGGAGCTTTACTCTGTATCTAACTCCGTGCTCTACGTATCCTGGGAGTGTTTGTTGGGGACGGTGTAGAGGGATCATTACTCTGTATCTAACCCCATGCTGTACTTGTCCTGGCAGTGTTTGATGGGGACAATGTAGAGGGAGATTTACTCTGTAGCTAACCCCGTGCTGTACCTGTCCTGGGAGTGTTTGATGGGGACGGTGTAGAGGGAGCTTTCCTCTGTAGCTAACCCCGTGCTGTGCCTGTCCTGGGAGTGTTTGATGGGGACAGTGCAGAGGGATTTTTACTCTGTATCTAACCCCGTGCTGTACCTGTCCTGGGAACGTTTGATGGGGACAGTGTAGAGGGTGCTTTACTCTGTATCTAACCCCGTGCTGTGCCTGTCCTGGGAGTGTTTGATGGGGACAGTGTAGAGGGAGCTTTAATCTGTATCTAACCCCGTGCTGTACCTGTCCTGGGAGTGTTTGATGGGGACAGTGTAGAGGGAGCTTTACTCTGTATCTAACCCCGTGCTGTACCTGTCCTGGGAGTGTTTGATGGGGACAGTGTAGAGGGAGCTTTACTCTGTATCTAACCCCGTGCTGTACCTGTCCTGGGAGTGTTTGATGGGGAGAGTGTAGAGGGAGCTTTACTCTGTATCTAACCCCGTGCTGTACCTTTCCTGGGAGTGTTTGATGGGGACAGTGTAGAGGGAGCTTTAATCTGTATTTAACACCGTACTGTACCTGTCCTGGGAGTGTTAAATGGGGACACTGTAAAGGGAGCTTTCCTCTGTATCTAACCACGTGTTGTGCCTGTCCTGGGACTGTTTGATGGGTACAGTGTAGAGGGAGCTTTATTCTGTATCTAACCCTGTGCTGTACTTGCCCTGGGAGTGTTAGATGGGGACAGTGTAGAGGGAGATTTACTCTGTATCTAACCCCGTGCTGTGCCTGTCCTGGGAGTGATTGTTGGGGACAGTGTAGAAGCAGCTTTACTCTGTATCTAACCCCCTGCTGTGCCTGTCCTGGGATTGTTTGATGGGGACAGTGTAGAGGGAGCTTTACTTTGTATCTAACCCTGTGCTGTACATATCCTGGGAGTGTTTGATGGGGATAGTGGAGAGGGAGCTTTACTCAGTATCTAATCCCGTGCTGAACCTGCCCTGAGTGAGTTTGATGGGGACAGTGTAGAGGGAGCTTTCTTTTGTATCTAACCCTGTGCAGTGCCTGTCCTGGGACTGTTTTATGGGGACGGTGTAAAGGGATCTTTACTCTGTATCTAACACCATGCTGTACCTGTCCTGGGAGTGTTTGATGAGGACAGGGTAGAGGGAGTTGTAATCTGTATCTAACCCCATGCTGTACCTGTGCTGGGAGTGTTTGATGGTGACACTGTAGAGGGAGCTTTACTCTGTCTCGAATCCCGTGCTGTAACTGTCCCAGGAGTGCTGAATGGGGACGGTGTAGAGGGAGCTTTACTCTGTATCTAACCCCGTGCTGTACCTGTCCTGGGAGTGTTTGATGGGCACAGTGTAAAGGGATCTTTACTCTGTATCTAACACCGTGCGGTAACTGTCCTGGGAGTGTTTGATGAGGACAGGGTAGAGGGAGTTTTAATCTGTAACTAACCCCGTGCTGTACCTGTCCTGGGAGTGTTTGATGGGGACACTGTAGAGGGAGCATTACTCTGTCTCTAATCCCGTGCTGTACCTGTCCTGGGAGTGTTTGATGGGGACAGTGTAGAGGGAGCTTTACTCTGTATCTAACCCTGTGATGTACCTGTCCTTGGAGTGTTTGATGGGGAGAGTGTAGAAGGATTTTTACTCTGTATCTAACCCCGTGCTGTACCTGTCCTGGGAGAGTTTGATGGGGACAGTGTAGAGGGAGCTTTACTCTGTATTTAACCCCATGCTGTACTTGTCCTGGGAGTGTGAAATGGGGACACTGTAAAGGGACCTTTCCTCTGTATCTAACCCCGTGCTGTACCTGTCCTGGGAGAGTTTGATGGGGACAGTGTAGAGGGAGCTTTAAACTGTATCTAACCCCGTGCTGTACCTGTCCTGGGAGTGCTTGATGGGACAGTGCAGAGGGATCTTTACTCGCTATCCAAACCCATGCTGTACATGTCCTGGCAATGTTTGATAGGGACAATGTAGAGGGAGCTTTACTCTGTAGCTAACCCTGTGCTGTAATTGCCCTGGGAGTGTTAGATGGGGACACTGTAGAGGGAGATTTACTCTGTCTCTAATCCCGTGCTGTACCTGTCCTGGGAGTATTTGATGGTTCAGTGTAGAGGGAGCTTTAGTCTGTATCTAACCCTGTGCTGTACCTGTCCTGGGAGTATTTGATGGTTCAGTGTAGAGGGAGCTTTACTCTGTATCTAACCCCGTGCTGTACCTGTCCTGGGAGTATTTGATGGTTCAGTGTAGAAGGAGCTTTACTCTGTATCTAACCCCGTGCTGTACCTGTCCTGGGAGTGTTTGATGGGGACAGTGTAGAGGGAGCTTTCCTCTGTATCTAACCCCGTGCTGTACCTGTCCTGGGAGTGTTTGATGGGGACAGTGTAGAGGGAGCTTTCCTCTGTATCTAACCCCCTGCTGTGCCAGTCCTGGGATTGTTTGATGGGGACAGTGTAGAGGGAGCTTTACTCTATATCTAACCCACTGCTGTACATATCCTGGGATTGTTTGATGGGGATAGTGGAGAGGGAGCTTTACTCGGTATCTAATCCCGTGCTGTACCTGCCCTGAGAGAGTTTGATGGGGACAGTGTAGAGGGAGCTTTCTTTTGTATCTAACCCTATGCTGTGCCTGTCCTGGGAGTGATTGATGGGTACAGTGTAGAGGGACCATTAATCTGTATCTAACCCCGTGCTGTACCTGTCCTGGGAACGTTTGATGGGGAGAGTGTAGAGGGTGCTTTACTCTGTATCTAACCCCGTGCTGTACCTGTCTGGGAGTGTTTGATAAGGACAATGTAGAGGGAGCTTTACTCTGTATCTAACCCCGTGCTGTACCTGTCCTGGGAGTGTTTGATGAGGACACTGTAGAGGAAGCTTTACTCTGTATCTAACCCCGTGCTGTACCTGTCCTGGGAGTGTTTGATGGGGAGAGTGTAGAGGGAGCTTTACTCCGTATCTAACCACGTGCTGTACCTGTCCTGGGAGTGTTTGATGGGGACAGTGTAGAGGGAGCTTTACTCTGTATCTAACCCCGTGCTGTACCTGTCCGGGGAGTGTTTGATGGGGACGGTGTAGAGCAAGCTTTACTCTGTATCTAACCCCGTGCTGTACCTGTCCTGGGAGTATTTGATGGTTCAGTGTAGAGGGAGCTTTACTCTGTATCTAACCCCGTGCTGTACCTGTCCTGGGAATGTTTGATGGGGACAGTGTAGAGGGAGCTTTCCTCTGTATCTAACCCCGTGCTGTACATATCCTGGGATTGTTTGATGGGGATAGTGGAGAGGGAGCTTTACTCGGTATCTAATCCCGTGCTGTACCTGCCCTGAGAGAGTTTGATGGGGGCAAAGTAGAGGGAGCTATCTTTTGTATCTAACCCTGTGCTGTGCCTGTCCTGGGAGTGTTTGATGGGTAAAGTGTAGAGGGAGCTTTACTGTGTATCTAACCGCGTGCTGTACCTGTCCGGGGAGTGTTTGATGAGGACAGTGTAGAGAGAGCTTTACTCTGTATCCAACCACGTGCTGTGTCTCTCCTGGGAGTGTTCGATGGGGACAGTGTAGAGGGAGCTGTACTCTGCATCTAACCACGTGCTGTACCTGTCTTGGGAGTGTTTGATGGGGACAATGTAGAGGGAGCTTTACTCTGTATCTAACCCCGTGCTATATCTGTCCTGGGAGTGTTTGATGGGGACGGTGTAGAGGGAGCTTTACTCTGTATCGAACTCCGTGCTGTACTTGTCCTGGGAGTGTTTGATGGGACAGTGTAGAGGGATCTTTACTCTGTATCTAACCCCATGCTGTACTTGTCCTGGCAATGTTTGATGGGGACAATGTAGAGGGACCTTTACTCTGTAGCTAACCCCGTGCTGTACTTGTCCTGGGACTGTTTGATTGGGTTGGTGTAGAGGGATTTTAATCTATATCTAACCCCGTGCTGTACCTGCCCTGGGAGGGTTTGATGGGGACAGTGTAGAGGGATCTTTACTCTGTATCTAACCCCCTGCTGTACCTGTCCTGGGAGTGCTGAATGGGGACGGTGTAGAGGGAGCTTTACTCTGTATCTAACACCGTGATGTAGCTGTCCTGGGAGTGTTTGATGGGGACAGTGTAGAGGGAGCTTTACTCTGTATCTAACCCCGTGCTGTACCTGTCCTGGGAACGTTTGATGGGGAGAATGTAGAGGCTGCTTTACTCTGTATCTAACCCCGTGCTGTACCTGTCCTGGGAGTGTTTGATGGAGACAGTGTAGAGGGAGCGTTACTCTGTATCTAACCCCGTGCTGTACCTGTCCTGGGAGTGTTTGATGGGGACAGTGTAGAGGGAGCTTTAATCTGTATTTAACACCGTGCTGTACCTGTCCTGGGAGTGTGAAATGGGGACACTGTAAAGCGAGCTTTCCTCTGTATCTAACCACGTGTTGTGCCTGTCCTGGGAGTGTTTGATGGGTACAGTGTAGAGGGAGCTTTATTCTGTATCTAACCCTGTGCTGTACTTGCCCTGGGAGTGTTAGATGGGGACAGTGTAGAGGGAGATTTACTCTGTATCTAACCCCGTGCTGTGCCTGTCCTGGGAGTGATTGTTGGGGACAGTGTAGAAGCAGCTTTACTCTGTATCTAACCCCCTGCTGTGCCTGTCCTGGGATTGTTTGATGGGGACAGTGTAGAGGGAGCTTTACTCTGTATCTAACCCTGTGCTGTACATATCCTGGGAGTGTTTGATGGGGATAGTGGAGAGGGAGCTTTACTCAGTATCTAATCCCGTGCTGAACCTGCCCTGAGTGAGTTTGATGGGGACAGGGTAGAGGGAGCTTTCTTTTGTATCTAACCCTGTGCAGTGCCTGTCCTGGGACTGTTTTATGGGGACGGTGTAAAGGGATCTTTACTCTGTATCTAACACCGTGCTGTACCTGTCCTGGGAGTGTTTGATGGGCACAGTGTAAAGGGATCTTTACTCTGTATCTAACACCGTGCGGTAACTGTCCTGGGAGTGTTTGATGAGGACAGGGTAGAGGGAGCTTTACTCTGTATCTAACCCCGTGCTGTACCTGTCCTGGGAGTGTTTGATGGGGACAGTGTAGAGGGAGCTTTACTCTGTATCTAACCCCGTGCTGTGCCTGTCCTGGGAGTGATTGTTGGGGACAGTGTAGAAGCAGCTTTACTCTGTATCTAACCCACTGCTGTGCCTGTCCTGGGATTGTTTGATGGGGACAGTGTAGAGGGAGCTTTACTCTGTATCTAACCCTGTGCTGTACATATCCTGGGATTGTTTGATGTGAATAGTGGAGAGGGAGCTTTACTCGGTATCTAATCCCGTGCTGTACCTGCCCTGAGAGAGTTTGATGGGGACAGTGCAGAGGGAGCTTTCTTTTGTATCTAACCCTGTGCTGTGCCTGTCCTGGGAGTGATTGATGGGTACAGTGTAGAGGGACCATTAATCTGTATCTAACCCCGTGCTGTAACTGTCCTGGGGGTGTTTGATGGGGACAGTGTAGAGGGAGCTTTACTCTGTATCTAACCCCGTGCTGTATCTGTCCTGGGAGTGTTTGATGGGGACGGTGTAGAGGGAGCTTTACTCTGTATCTAACCCCGTGCTGTATCTGTCCTGGGAGTGTTTGATGGGGACGGTGTAGAGGGAGCTTTACTCTGTATCTAACCCCATGCTGTACTTGTCCTGGCAATGTTTGATGGGGACAACGTAGAGGGACCTTTACTCTGTAGCTAACCCCGTGCTGTACTTGTCCTGGGAATGTTTGATGGGGTTGGTGTAGAGGGATCTTTAATCTATATCTAACCCCGTGCTGTACCTGCCCTGGGAGGGTTTGATGGGGAGAGTGTAGAGGGATCATTACTCTGTATCTAACCCCGTGCTGTAACTGTCCTGGGAGTGCTGAATGGGGACGGTGTAGAGGGAGCTTTACTCTGTATCTAACACCGTGATGTAGCTGTCCTGGGAGTGTTTGATGGGGACAGTGTAGAGAGATTTTTACTCTGTATCTAACCCCGTGCTGTACCTGTCCTGGGAACGTTTGATGGGGAGAATGTAGAGGCTGCTTTACTCTGTATCTAACCCCGTGCTGTACCTGTCCTGGGAGTGTTTGATGGGGACAGTGTAGGGGGAGCTTTACTCTGTATCTAACCCCGGGCTGTATCTGTCCTGGGAGTGTTTGATGGGGACAGTGTAGAGGGAGCTTTACTCTGTATCTAACCCTGTGCTGTACATATCCTGGGATTGTTTGATGGGGATAGTGGAGAGGGAGCTTTACTCGGTATCTAATCCCGTGCTGTACCTGCCCTGAGAGAGTTTGATGGGGACAGTGTAGAGGGAGCTTTCTTTTGTATCTAACCCTGTGCTGTGCCTGTCCTGGGAGTGATTGATGGGTACAGTGTAGAGGGACCATTAATCTGTATCTAACCCCGTGCTGTAACTGTCCTGGGAGTGTTTGATGGGGACAGTGTAGAGGGAGCTTTACTCTGTATCAAACCCGGTGCTGTATCTGTCCTGGGAGTGTTTGATGGGGACGGTGTAGAGAGAGCTTTACTCTGTATCTAACTCCGTGCTGTACTTGTCCTGGGAGTGTTTGATGGGACAGTGTAGAGGGATCTTTACTCTGTATCTAACCCCGTGCTGTACCTGTCCTGGGAGAGTTTGATGGGGACAGTGTAGAGGGATCTTTACTCTCTATCCAAACCCGTGCTGTACAAGTCCTGGCAATGTTTGATGGGGACAATGTAGAGGTACCTTTCCTCTGCATCTAACCCCGTGCTGTACCTGTCCTGGGAGTGTTTGATGGGGACAGTGTAGAGGGAGATTTACTCTGTATCTAACCCCGTGCTGTACCTGCCCTGGGATGGTTTGATGGGGACAGTGTAGAGGGAGCTTTCCTCTGTATCTAACCCCGTGCTGTACCTGTCCTGGGAGTGTTTGATGGGGACAGTGTAGAGGGAGCTTTATTCTGTATCTAACCCTGTGCTGTAATTGCCCTGGGAGTGTTAGATGGGGACACTGTAGAGGGAGATTTACTCTGTCTCTAATCCCGTGCTGTACCTGTCCTGGGAGTATTTGATGGTTCAGTGTAAGGGAGCTTTACTCTGTATCTAACCCCGTGCTGTACCTGTCCTGGGAGTATTTGATGGTTCAGTGTAGAGGGAGTTTTAATCTGTAACTAACCCCGTGCTGTACCTGTCCTGCGAGTGTTTGATGGGGACACTGTAGAGGGAGCATTACTCTGTCTCTAATCCCGTGCTGTACCTGTCCTGGGAGTGTTTGATGGGGACAGTGTAGAGGGAGCTTTACTCTGTATCTAACCCTGTGATGTACCTGTCCTTGGAGTGTTTGATGGGGAGAGTGTAGAAGGATTTTTACTCTTCATCTAACCCCGTGCTGTACCTGTCCTGGGAGAGTTTGATGGGGACAGTGTAGAGGGAGCCTTACTCTGTATTTAACCCCGTGCTGTACCTGTCCTGGGAGTGTGATGGGGACAGTGTAGAGGGAGCTTTCTTTTGTATCTAACCCTGTGCTGTGCCTGTCCTGGGAGTGATTGATGGGTACAGTGTAGAGGGACCATTAATCTGTATCTAACCCCGTGCTGTAACTGTCCTGGGGGTGTTTGATGGGGACAGTGTAGAGGGAGCTTTACTCTGTATCTAACCCCGTGCTGTATCTGTCCTGGGAGTGTTTGATGGGGACGGTGTAGAGGGAGCTTTACTCTGTATCTAACTCCGTGCTGTACTTGTCCTGGGAGTGTTTGATGGGACAGTGTAGAGGGATCTTTACTCTGTATCTAACCCCATGCTGTACTTGTCCTGGCAATGTTTGATGGGGACAACGTAGAGGGACCTTTACTCTGTAGCTAACCCCGTGCTGTACTTGTCCTGGGAATGTTTGATGGGGTTGGTGTAGAGGGATCTTTAATCTATATCTAACCCCGTGCTGTACCTGCCCTGGGAGGGTTTGATGGGGAGAGTGTAGAGGGATCTTTACTCTGTATCTAACCCCGTGCTGTAACTGTCCTGGGAGTGCTGAATGGGGACGGTGTAGAGGGAGCTTTACTCTGTATCTAACACCGTGATGTAGCTGTCCTGGGAGTGTTTGATGGGGACAGTGTAGAGGGATTTTTACTCTGTATCTAACCCCGTGCTGTACCTGTCCTGGGAACGTTTGATGGGGAGAATGTAGAGGCTGCTTTACTCTGTATCTAACCCCGTGCTGTACCTGTCCTGGGAGTGTTTGATGGGGACAGTGTAGGGGGAGCTTTACTCTGTATCTAACCCCGGGCTGTATCTGTCCTGGGAGTGTTTGATGGGGACAGTGTAGAGGGAGCTTTACTCTGTATCTAACCCTGTGCTGTACATATCCTGGGATTGTTTGATGGGGATAGTGGAGAGGGAGCTTTACTCGGTATCTAATCCCGTGCTGTACCTGCCCTGAGAGAGTTTGATGGGGACAGTGTAGAGGGAGCTTTCTTTTGTATCTAACCCTGTGCTGTGCCTGTCCTGGGAGTGATTGATGGGTACAGTGTAGAGGGACCATTAATCTGTATCTAACCCCGTGCTGTAACTGTCCTGGGAGTGTTTGATGGGGACAGTGTAGAGGGAGCTTTACTCTGTATCAAACCCGGTGCTGTATCTGTCCTGGGAGTGTTTGATGGGGACGGTGTAGAGGGAGCTTTACTCTGTATCTAACTCCGTGCTGTACTTGTCCTGGGAGTGTTTGATGGGACAGTGTAGAGGGATCTTTACTCTGTATCTAACCCCGTGCTGTACCTGTCCTGGCAATGTTTGATGGGGACAGTGTAGAGGGAGCTTTACTCTGTATCTAACCCCATGCTGTACCTGCCCTGGGAGGGTTTGATGGGGACAGTGTAGAGGGATCTTTACTCTGTATCTAACCCCGTGCTGTACCTGTCCTGGGAGTGCTGAATGGGGACGGTGTAGAGGGAGCTTTACTCTGTATTTAACCCCATGCTGTACCTGTCCTGGGAGTGTGAAATGGGGACACTGTAAAGGGACCTTTCCTCTGTATCTAACCCCGTGCTGTACCTGTCCTGGGAGAGTTTGATGGGGACAGTGTAGAGGGATCTTTACTCTCTATCCAAACCCGTGCTGTACAAGTCCTGGCAATGTTTGATGGGGACAATGTAGAGGTACCTTTCCTCTGCATCTAACCCCGTGCTGTACCTGTCCTGGGAGTGTTTGATGGGGACAGTGTAGAGGGAGATTTACTCTGTATCTAACCCCGTGCTGTACCTGCCCTGGGATGGTTTGATGGGGACAGTGTAGAGGGAGCTTTCCTCTGTATCTAACCCCGTGCTGTACCTGTCCTGGGAGTGTTTGATGGGGACAGTGTAGAGGGAGCTTTATTCTGTATCTAACCCTGTGCTGTAATTGCCCTGGGAGTGTTAGATGGGGACACTGTAGAGGGAGATTTACTCTGTCTCTAATCCCGTGCTGTACCTGTCCTGGGAGTATTTGATGGTTCAGTGTAAGGGAGCTTTACTCTGTATCTAACCCCGTGCTGTACCTGTCCTGGGAGTATTTGATGGTTCAGTGTAGAGGGAGCTTTACTCTGTATCTAACCCCGTGCTGTACCTGTCCTGGGAGTGTTTGATGGGGACAATGTAGAGGGAGCTTTACTCTGTAGCTAACCCTGTGCTGTAATTGCCCTGGGAGTGTTAGATGGGGACACTGTAGAGGGAGATTTACTCTGTCTCTAATCCCGTGCTGTACCTGTCCTGGGAGTATTTGATGGTTCAGTGTAGAGGGAGCTTTAGTCTGTATCTAACCCTGTGCTGTACCTGTCCTGGGAGTATTTGATGGTTCAGTGTAGAGGGAGCTTTACTCTGTATCTAACCCCGTGCTGTACCTGTCCTGGGAGTATTTGATGGTTCAGTGTAGAAGGAGCTTTACTCTGTATCTAACCCCGTGCTGTACCTGTCCTGGGAGTGTTTGATGGGGACAGTGTAGAGGGAGCTTTCCTCTGTATCTAACCCCGTGCTGTACCTGTCCTGGGAGTGTTTGATGGGGACAGTGTAGAGGGAGCTTTCCTCTGTATCTAACCCCCTGCTGTGCCAGTCCTGGGATTGTTTGATGGGGACAGTGTAGAGGGAGCTTTACTCTATATCTAACCCACTGCTGTACATATCCTGGGATTGTTTGATGGGGATAGTGGAGAGGGAGCTTTACTCGGTATCTAATCCCGTGCTGTACCTGCCCTGAGAGAGTTTGATGGGGACAGTGTAGAGGGAGCTTTCTTTTGTATCTAACCCTATGCTGTGCCTGTCCTGGGAGTGATTGATGGGTACAGTGTAGAGGGACCATTAATCTGTATCTAACCCCGTGCTGTACCTGTCCTGGGAACGTTTGATGGGGAGAGTGTAGAGGGTGCTTTACTCTGTATCTAACCCCGTGCTGTACCTGTCTGGGAGTGTTTGATAAGGACAATGTAGAGGGAGCTTTACTCTGTATCTAACCCCGTGCTGTACCTGTCCTGGGAGTGTTTGATGAGGACACTGTAGAGGAAGCTTTACTCTGTATCTAACCCCGTGCTGTACCTGTCCTGGGAGTGTTTGATGGGGAGAGTGTAGAGGGAGCTTTACTCCGTATCTAACCACGTGCTGTACCTGTCCTGGGAGTGTTTGATGGGGACAGTGTAGAGGGAGCTTTACTCTGTATCTAACCCCGTGCTGTACCTGTCCGGGGAGTGTTTGATGGGGACGGTGTAGAGCAAGCTTTACTCTGTATCTAACCCCGTGCTGTACCTGTCCTGGGAGTATTTGATGGTTCAGTGTAGAGGGAGCTTTACTCTGTATCTAACCCCGTGCTGTACCTGTCCTGGGAATGTTTGATGGGGACAGTGTAGAGGGAGCTTTCCTCTGTATCTAACCCCGTGCTGTACATATCCTGGGATTGTTTGATGGGGATAGTGGAGAGGGAGCTTTACTCGGTATCTAATCCCGTGCTGTACCTGCCCTGAGAGAGTTTGATGGGGGCAAAGTAGAGGGAGCTATCTTTTGTATCTAACCCTGTGCTGTGCCTGTCCTGGGAGTGTTTGATGGGTAAAGTGTAGAGGGAGCTTTACTGTGTATCTAACCGCGTGCTGTACCTGTCCGGGGAGTGTTTGATGAGGACAGTGTAGAGAGAGCTTTACTCTGTATCCAACCACGTGCTGTGTCTCTCCTGGGAGTGTTCGATGGGGACAGTGTAGAGGGAGCTGTACTCTGCATCTAACCACGTGCTGTACCTGTCTTGGGAGTGTTTGATGGGGACAATGTAGAGGGAGCTTTACTCTGTATCTAACCCCGTGCTATATCTGTCCTGGGAGTGTTTGATGGGGACGGTGTAGAGGGAGCTTTACTCTGTATCGAACTCCGTGCTGTACTTGTCCTGGGAGTGTTTGATGGGACAGTGTAGAGGGATCTTTACTCTGTATCTAACCCCATGCTGTACTTGTCCTGGCAATGTTTGATGGGGACAATGTAGAGGGACCTTTACTCTGTAGCTAACCCCGTGCTGTACTTGTCCTGGGACTGTTTGATTGGGTTGGTGTAGAGGGATTTTAATCTATATCTAACCCCGTGCTGTACCTGCCCTGGGAGGGTTTGATGGGGACAGTGTAGAGGGATCTTTACTCTGTATCTAACCCCCTGCTGTACCTGTCCTGGGAGTGCTGAATGGGGACGGTGTAGAGGGAGCTTTACTCTGTATCTAACACCGTGATGTAGCTGTCCTGGGAGTGTTTGATGGGGACAGTGTAGAGGGAGCTTTACTCTGTATCTAACCCCGTGCTGTACCTGTCCTGGGAACGTTTGATGGGGAGAATGTAGAGGCTGCTTTACTCTGTATCTAACCCCGTGCTGTACCTGTCCTGGGAGTGTTTGATGGAGACAGTGTAGAGGGAGCGTTACTCTGTATCTAACCCCGTGCTGTACCTGTCCTGGGAGTGTTTGATGGGGACAGTGTAGAGGGAGCTTTAATCTGTATTTAACACCGTGCTGTACCTGTCCTGGGAGTGTGAAATGGGGACACTGTAAAGCGAGCTTTCCTCTGTATCTAACCACGTGTTGTGCCTGTCCTGGGAGTGTTTGATGGGTACAGTGTAGAGGGAGCTTTATTCTGTATCTAACCCTGTGCTGTACTTGCCCTGGGAGTGTTAGATGGGGACAGTGTAGAGGGAGATTTACTCTGTATCTAACCCCGTGCTGTGCCTGTCCTGGGAGTGATTGTTGGGGACAGTGTAGAAGCAGCTTTACTCTGTATCTAACCCCCTGCTGTGCCTGTCCTGGGATTGTTTGATGGGGACAGTGTAGAGGGAGCTTTACTCTGTATCTAACCCTGTGCTGTACATATCCTGGGAGTGTTTGATGGGGATAGTGGAGAGGGAGCTTTACTCAGTATCTAATCCCGTGCTGAACCTGCCCTGAGTGAGTTTGATGGGGACAGGGTAGAGGGAGCTTTCTTTTGTATCTAACCCTGTGCAGTGCCTGTCCTGGGACTGTTTTATGGGGACGGTGTAAAGGGATCTTTACTCTGTATCTAACACCGTGCTGTACCTGTCCTGGGAGTGTTTGATGGGCACAGTGTAAAGGGATCTTTACTCTGTATCTAACACCGTGCGGTAACTGTCCTGGGAGTGTTTGATGAGGACAGGGTAGAGGGAGCTTTACTCTGTATCTAACCCCGTGCTGTACCTGTCCTGGGAGTGTTTGATGGGGACAGTGTAGAGGGAGCTTTACTCTGTATCTAACCCCGTGCTGTGCCTGTCCTGGGAGTGATTGTTGGGGACAGTGTAGAAGCAGCTTTACTCTGTATCTAACCCACTGCTGTGCCTGTCCTGGGATTGTTTGATGGGGACAGTGTAGAGGGAGCTTTACTCTGTATCTAACCCTGTGCTGTACATATCCTGGGATTGTTTGATGTGAATAGTGGAGAGGGAGCTTTACTCGGTATCTAATCCCGTGCTGTACCTGCCCTGAGAGAGTTTGATGGGGACAGTGCAGAGGGAGCTTTCTTTTGTATCTAACCCTGTGCTGTGCCTGTCCTGGGAGTGATTGATGGGTACAGTGTAGAGGGACCATTAATCTGTATCTAACCCCGTGCTGTAACTGTCCTGGGGGTGTTTGATGGGGACAGTGTAGAGGGAGCTTTACTCTGTATCTAACCCCGTGCTGTATCTGTCCTGGGAGTGTTTGATGGGGACGGTGTAGAGGGAGCTTTACTCTGTATCTAACCCCGTGCTGTATCTGTCCTGGGAGTGTTTGATGGGGACGGTGTAGAGGGAGCTTTACTCTGTATCTAACCCCATGCTGTACTTGTCCTGGCAATGTTTGATGGGGACAACGTAGAGGGACCTTTACTCTGTAGCTAACCCCGTGCTGTACTTGTCCTGGGAATGTTTGATGGGGTTGGTGTAGAGGGATCTTTAATCTATATCTAACCCCGTGCTGTACCTGCCCTGGGAGGGTTTGATGGGGAGAGTGTAGAGGGATCATTACTCTGTATCTAACCCCGTGCTGTAACTGTCCTGGGAGTGCTGAATGGGGACGGTGTAGAGGGAGCTTTACTCTGTATCTAACACCGTGATGTAGCTGTCCTGGGAGTGTTTGATGGGGACAGTGTAGAGAGATTTTTACTCTGTATCTAACCCCGTGCTGTACCTGTCCTGGGAACGTTTGATGGGGAGAATGTAGAGGCTGCTTTACTCTGTATCTAACCCCGTGCTGTACCTGTCCTGGGAGTGTTTGATGGGGACAGTGTAGGGGGAGCTTTACTCTGTATCTAACCCCGGGCTGTATCTGTCCTGGGAGTGTTTGATGGGGACAGTGTAGAGGGAGCTTTACTCTGTATCTAACCCTGTGCTGTACATATCCTGGGATTGTTTGATGGGGATAGTGGAGAGGGAGCTTTACTCGGTATCTAATCCCGTGCTGTACCTGCCCTGAGAGAGTTTGATGGGGACAGTGTAGAGGGAGCTTTCTTTTGTATCTAACCCTGTGCTGTGCCTGTCCTGGGAGTGATTGATGGGTACAGTGTAGAGGGACCATTAATCTGTATCTAACCCCGTGCTGTAACTGTCCTGGGAGTGTTTGATGGGGACAGTGTAGAGGGAGCTTTACTCTGTATCAAACCCGGTGCTGTATCTGTCCTGGGAGTGTTTGATGGGGACGGTGTAGAGGGAGCTTTACTCTGTATCTAACTCCGTGCTGTACTTGTCCTGGGAGTGTTTGATGGGACAGTGTAGAGGGATCTTTACTCTGTATCTAACCCCGTGCTGTACCTGTCCTGGGAGAGTTTGATGGGGACAGTGTAGAGGGATCTTTACTCTCTATCCAAACCCGTGCTGTACAAGTCCTGGCAATGTTTGATGGGGACAATGTAGAGGTACCTTTCCTCTGCATCTAACCCCGTGCTGTACCTGTCCTGGGAGTGTTTGATGGGGACAGTGTAGAGGGAGATTTACTCTGTATCTAACCCCGTGCTGTACCTGCCCTGGGATGGTTTGATGGGGACAGTGTAGAGGGAGCTTTCCTCTGTATCTAACCCCGTGCTGTACCTGTCCTGGGAGTGTTTGATGGGGACAGTGTAGAGGGAGCTTTATTCTGTATCTAACCCTGTGCTGTAATTGCCCTGGGAGTGTTAGATGGGGACACTGTAGAGGGAGATTTACTCTGTCTCTAATCCCGTGCTGTACCTGTCCTGGGAGTATTTGATGGTTCAGTGTAAGGGAGCTTTACTCTGTATCTAACCCCGTGCTGTACCTGTCCTGGGAGTATTTGATGGTTCAGTGTAGAGGGAGTTTTAATCTGTAACTAACCCCGTGCTGTACCTGTCCTGCGAGTGTTTGATGGGGACACTGTAGAGGGAGCATTACTCTGTCTCTAATCCCGTGCTGTACCTGTCCTGGGAGTGTTTGATGGGGACAGTGTAGAGGGAGCTTTACTCTGTATCTAACCCTGTGATGTACCTGTCCTTGGAGTGTTTGATGGGGAGAGTGTAGAAGGATTTTTACTCTTCATCTAACCCCGTGCTGTACCTGTCCTGGGAGAGTTTGATGGGGACAGTGTAGAGGGAGCCTTACTCTGTATTTAACCCCGTGCTGTACCTGTCCTGGGAGTGTGATGGGGACAGTGTAGAGGGAGCTTTCTTTTGTATCTAACCCTGTGCTGTGCCTGTCCTGGGAGTGATTGATGGGTACAGTGTAGAGGGACCATTAATCTGTATCTAACCCCGTGCTGTAACTGTCCTGGGGGTGTTTGATGGGGACAGTGTAGAGGGAGCTTTACTCTGTATCTAACCCCGTGCTGTATCTGTCCTGGGAGTGTTTGATGGGGACGGTGTAGAGGGAGCTTTACTCTGTATCTAACTCCGTGCTGTACTTGTCCTGGGAGTGTTTGATGGGACAGTGTAGAGGGATCTTTACTCTGTATCTAACCCCATGCTGTACTTGTCCTGGCAATGTTTGATGGGGACAACGTAGAGGGACCTTTACTCTGTAGCTAACCCCGTGCTGTACTTGTCCTGGGAATGTTTGATGGGGTTGGTGTAGAGGGATCTTTAATCTATATCTAACCCCGTGCTGTACCTGCCCTGGGAGGGTTTGATGGGGAGAGTGTAGAGGGATCTTTACTCTGTATCTAACCCCGTGCTGTAACTGTCCTGGGAGTGCTGAATGGGGACGGTGTAGAGGGAGCTTTACTCTGTATCTAACACCGTGATGTAGCTGTCCTGGGAGTGTTTGATGGGGACAGTGTAGAGGGATTTTTACTCTGTATCTAACCCCGTGCTGTACCTGTCCTGGGAACGTTTGATGGGGAGAATGTAGAGGCTGCTTTACTCTGTATCTAACCCCGTGCTGTACCTGTCCTGGGAGTGTTTGATGGGGACAGTGTAGGGGGAGCTTTACTCTGTATCTAACCCCGGGCTGTATCTGTCCTGGGAGTGTTTGATGGGGACAGTGTAGAGGGAGCTTTACTCTGTATCTAACCCTGTGCTGTACATATCCTGGGATTGTTTGATGGGGATAGTGGAGAGGGAGCTTTACTCGGTATCTAATCCCGTGCTGTACCTGCCCTGAGAGAGTTTGATGGGGACAGTGTAGAGGGAGCTTTCTTTTGTATCTAACCCTGTGCTGTGCCTGTCCTGGGAGTGATTGATGGGTACAGTGTAGAGGGACCATTAATCTGTATCTAACCCCGTGCTGTAACTGTCCTGGGAGTGTTTGATGGGGACAGTGTAGAGGGAGCTTTACTCTGTATCAAACCCGGTGCTGTATCTGTCCTGGGAGTGTTTGATGGGGACGGTGTAGAGGGAGCTTTACTCTGTATCTAACTCCGTGCTGTACTTGTCCTGGGAGTGTTTGATGGGACAGTGTAGAGGGATCTTTACTCTGTATCTAACCCCGTGCTGTACCTGTCCTGGCAATGTTTGATGGGGACAGTGTAGAGGGAGCTTTACTCTGTATCTAACCCCATGCTGTACCTGCCCTGGGAGGGTTTGATGGGGACAGTGTAGAGGGATCTTTACTCTGTATCTAACCCCGTGCTGTACCTGTCCTGGGAGTGCTGAATGGGGACGGTGTAGAGGGAGCTTTACTCTGTATTTAACCCCATGCTGTACCTGTCCTGGGAGTGTGAAATGGGGACACTGTAAAGGGACCTTTCCTCTGTATCTAACCCCGTGCTGTACCTGTCCTGGGAGAGTTTGATGGGGACAGTGTAGAGGGATCTTTACTCTCTATCCAAACCCGTGCTGTACAAGTCCTGGCAATGTTTGATGGGGACAATGTAGAGGTACCTTTCCTCTGCATCTAACCCCGTGCTGTACCTGTCCTGGGAGTGTTTGATGGGGACAGTGTAGAGGGAGATTTACTCTGTATCTAACCCCGTGCTGTACCTGCCCTGGGATGGTTTGATGGGGACAGTGTAGAGGGAGCTTTCCTCTGTATCTAACCCCGTGCTGTACCTGTCCTGGGAGTGTTTGACGGGGACAGTGTAGAGGGAGCTTTATTCTGTATCTAACCCTGTGCTGTAATTGCCCTGGGAGTGTTAGATGGGGACACTGTAGAGGGAGATTTACTCTGTCTCTAATCCCGTGCTGTACCTGTCCTGGGAGTATTTGATGGTTCAGTGTAAGGGAGCTTTACTCTGTATCTAACCCCGTGCTGTACCTGTCCTGGGAGTATTTGATGGTTCAGTGTAGAGGGAGCTTTACTCTGTATCTAACCCCGTGCTGTACCTGTCCTGGGAGTGTTTGATGGGGACAGTGTAGAGGGAGCTTTACTCTGTATCTAACCCCGTGCTGTGCCTGTCCTGGGAGTGATTGTTGGGGACAGTGTAGAAGCAGCTTTACTCTGTATCTAACCCACTGCTGTGCCTGTCCTGGGATTGTTTGATGGGGACAGTGTAGAGGGAGCTTTACTCTGTATCTAACCCTGTGCTGTACATATCCTGGGATTGTTTGATGGGAATAGTGGAGAGGGAGCTTTACTCGGTATCTAATCCCGTGCTGTACCTGCCCTGAGAGAGTTTGATGGGGACAGTGTAGAGGGAGCTTTCTTTTGTATCTAACCCTGTGCTGTGCCTGTCCTGGGAGTGATTGATGGGTACAGTGTAGAGGGACCATTAATCTGTATCTAACCCCGTGCTGTAACTGTCCTGGGGGTGTTTGATGGGGACAGTGTAGAGGGAGCTTTACTCTGTATCTAACCCCGTGCTATATCTGTCCTGGGAGTGTTTGATGGGGACGGTGTAGAGGGAGCTTTACTCTGTATCTAACTCCGTGCTGTACTTGTCCTGGGAGTGTTTGATGGGACAGTGTAGAGGGATCTTTACTCTGTATCTAACCCCATGCTGTACTTGTCCTGGCAATGTTTGATGGGGACAACGTAGAGGGACCTTTACTCTATAGCTAACCCCGTGCTGTACTTGTCCTGGGAATGTTTGATGGGGTTGGTGTAGAGGGATCTTTAATCTATATCTAACCCCGTACTGTACCTGCCCTGGGAGGGTTTGATGGGGAGAGTGTAGAGGGATCTTTACTCTGTATCTAACCCCGTGCTGTAACTGTCCTGGGAGTGCTGAATGGGGACGGTGTAGAGGGAGCTTTACTCTGTATCTAACACCGTGATGTAGCTGTCCTGGGAGTGTTTGATGCGTACAGTGTAGAGGGATTTTTACTCTGTATCTAACCCCGTGCTGTACCTGTCCTGGGAACGTTTGATGGGGAGAATGTAGAGGCTGCTTTACTCTGTATCTAACCCCGTGCTGTACCTGTCCTGGGAGTGTTTGATGGGGACAGTGTAGGGGGAGCTTTACTCTGTATCTAACCCCGGGCTGTATCTGTCCTGGGAGTGTTTGATGGGGACAGTGTAGAGGGAGCTTTACTCTGTATCTAACCCTGTGCTGTACATATCCTGGGATTGTTTGATGGGAATAGTGGAGAGGGAGCTTTACTCGGTATCTAATCCCGTGCTGTACCTGCCCTGAGAGAGTTTGATGGGGACAGTGTAGAGGGAGCTTTCTTTTGTATCTAACCCTGTGCTGTGCCTGTCCTGGGAGTGATTGATGGGTACAGTGTAGAGGGACCATTAATCTGTATCTAACCCCGTGCTGTAACTGTCCTGGGGGTGTTTGATGGGGACAGTGTAGAGGGAGCTTTACTCTGTATCTAACCCCGTGCTATATCTGTCCTGGGAGTGTTTGATGGGGACGGTGTAGAGGGAGCTTTACTCTGTATCTAACTCCGTGCTGTACTTGTCCTGGGAGTGTTTGATGGGACAGTGTAGAGGGATCTTTACTCTGTATCTAACCCCATGCTGTACTTGTCCTGGCAATGTTTGATGGGGACAACGTAGAGGGACCTTTACTCTATAGCTAACCCCGTGCTGTACTTGTCCTGGGAATGTTTGATGGGGTTGGTGTAGAGGGATCTTTAATCTATATCTAACCCCGTACTGTACCTGCCCTGGGAGGGTTTGATGGGGAGAGTGTAGAGGGATCTTTACTCTGTATCTAACCCCGTGCTGTAACTGTCCTGGGAGTGCTGAATGGGGACGGTGTAGAGGGAGCTTTACTCTGTATCTAACACCGTGATGTAGCTGTCCTGGGAGTGTTTGATGCGTACAGTGTAGAGGGATTTTTACTCTGTATCTAACCCCGTGCTGTACCTGTCCTGGGAACGTTTGATGGGGAGAATGTAGAGGCTGCTTTACTCTGTATCTAACCCCGTGCTGTACCTGTCCTGGGAGTGTTTGATGGGGACAGTGTAGGGGGAGCTTTACTCTGTATCTAACCCCGGGCTGTATCTGTCCTGGGAGTGTTTGATGGGGACAGTGTAGAGGGAGCTTTACTCTGTATCTAACCCCGTGCTGTACCTGTCCTGGGAGTGTTGGAAAGGGACAGTGTAGAGGGAGTTTTACTCTGTATCTATCCCCGTGCTGTACCTGTCCTGGGAGTGTTGGATGTGGACAGTGTAGAGGGAGCTTTACTCTGTATCTAACCCCGTATTGTACCTGTCTTGGGAGCATTTGATGGGGACAGTGTAGAGGGAGCTTTACTCTGTATCTAACCTGTGCTGTACCTGTCCGGGCAGTGTTAGATGGGGACAGTGTAGAGGGAGCTTTCTTCTGTATCTAACCCTGTGCTGTGCCTGTCCTGGGAGTCATTGATGGGTACAGTGTAGAGGGAGCTTTACTCTGTATCTAACCCCGTGCTGTATCTGTCCTGGGAGTGCTTGATGGGTACAGTGTAGAGGGAGCTTTACTCTGTATGTAACCCCTTGCTGTACCTGTCCTGGGAGCGTTTGAAGGGGACAGTGTAGAAGGAGTTTTACTCTGTATCTAACCCCGTGCTGTACCTGTCCTGGGAGTGCTGGATGGGGAACCTGTAGAGGGAGCATTCCTCTGTATGTCACCCTGTGCTGTTCATATCCTTGGAGTGTTTGATGGGGACAGTGTAGAGGGAGCTTTACTGTGTATCTAAACCCGTGTTGTACCTGTCATGGGAGTGTGTCATGGGGACAGTGTAGAGGGAATTTTACTCTGTATCTAACCCCGTGCTGTACCTGTCCTGGGAGTGTTTGATGGGGACAGTGTAGAGGGAGCTTTACTCTGTATCTAACCCCGTGCTGTACCTGTCCTGGGAGTGTTTGATGGGGACAGTGTAGAGGGAGCTGTAATCTGTATGTAACCACGTGCTGTACCTGTCCTGGGAGTGATTGTTGGCGACAGTGTAGAAGGATATTTACTCTGTATCTAACCCCGTGTTGCCCCGCTCCTGGGAATGTTTGATGGGGAAAGTGTAGAGGGAGCTTTAATCTGTATCTAACCCCGTACTGTACCTGTCTTGGGAGCATTTGATGGGGACAGTGTAGAGGGAGATTTATTCTGTATCTCACCGTGTGCTGTACTTGCCCTGGGAGTGTTAGATGGGGACGGTGTACAGGGAGCTTTAATCTGTATCTTACCCCGTGCTGTACCTATCCTGGGAGTGTTTGATGGGTACAATGCAGAGGGAGTTTTACAATGTCTCTACCCCAGTGCTGTTCCTGTCTTGGGAGCATTTGATGGGGACAGTGTAGAGGGAGCTTTAATCTGTGTCTAACCACGTGCTGTGCCTGTCCTGGGAGTGTTTAATGGGGACAGTGTAGAGGGAGATTTATTCTGTATCTCACCGTGTGCTGTACTTGCCCTGGGAGTGTTAGATGGGTACAATGCAGAGGGAGTTTTACAATGTCTCTAACCCAGTGCTGTTCCTGTCTGGGGAGTGTTTGATGGGGACAGTGTAGAGGGTGCTTTACTCTGTATCTAAACCCATGCTCTAACTGTCCTGGGAGTGTTTGATGGGGACAGTGTAGAGGGAGCTTTCTTTTGTATCTAACCCTGTGCTGTGCCTGTCCTGGGAGTGATTGATGGGTACAGTGTAGAAGGACCATTAATCTGTATCTAACCCCGTGCTGTAACTGTCCTGGGAGTGTTTGATGGGGACAGTGTAGAGGGATTTTTATTCTGTATCTAACCCCGTGCTGTACCTGTCCTGGGAACGTTTGATGGGGAGAGTGTAGAGGGTGCTTTACTCTGTATCTAACCCCGTGCTGTACCTGTCCTGGGAGTGTTTGATGGGGACAGTGTAGAGGGAGCTTTACTCTGTATCTAACCCCGTGCTGTACCTGTCCTGGGATTGTTTGATGAGGACACTGTAGAGGAAGCTTTACTCCGTATCTAACCCCGTGCTGTACCTGTCCTGGGAGTGTTTGATGGGGACAGTGTAGAGGGAGCTTTACTCCGTATCTAACCACGTGTTGTGCCTGTCCTGGGAGTGTTTGATGGGTACAGTGTAGAGGGAGCTTTATTCTGTATCTAACCCTGTGCTGTACTTGCCCTGGGAGTGTTAGATGGGGACAGTGTAGAGGGAGATTTACTCTGTATCTAACCCCGTGCTGTGCCTGTCCTGGGAGTGATTGTTGGGGACAGTGTAGAAGCAGCTTTACTCTGTATCTAACCCCCTGCTGTGCCTGTCCTGGGATTGTTTGATGGGGACAGTGTAGAGGGAGCTTTACTCTGTATCTAACCCTGTGCTGTACATATCCTGGGAGTGTTTGATGGGGATAGTGGAGAGGGAGCTTTACTCAGTATCTAATCCCGTGCTGAACCTGCCCTGAGTGAGTTTGATGGGTACAGTGTAGAGGGAGCTTTCTTATGTATCTAACCCTGTGCTGTGCCTGTGCTGGGACTGTTTTATGGGGAAGGTGTAAAGGGATCTTTACTCTGTATCTAACACCGTGCTGTACCTGTCCTGGGAGTGTTTGATGAGGACAGGGTAGAGGGAGTTGTAATCTGTATCTAACCCCGTGCTGTATCTGTCCTGGGAGTGTTTGATGGGGACGGTGTAGAGGGAGCTTTCCTCTGTATCTAACTCCGTGCTGTACTTGTCCTGGGAGTGTTTGATGGGACAGTGTAGAGGGATCTTTACTCTGTATCTAACCCCATGCTGTACTTGTCCTGGCAATGTTTGATGGGGACAATGTAGAGGGAACTTTACTCTGTAGCTAACCCCGTGCTGTACTTGTCCTGGGAATGTTTGATGGGGTTGGTGTAGAGGGATCTTTAATCTATATCTAACCCCGTGCTGTACCTGCCCTGGGAGGGTTTGATGGGGAGAGTGTAGAGGGATCTTTACTCTGTATATAACCCCGTGCTGTACCTGTCCTGGGAGTGCTGAATGGGGACGGTGTAGAGGGAGCTTTACTCTGTATTTAACCCCATGCTGTACCTGTCCTGGGAGTGTGAAATGGGGACACTGTAAAGGGACCTTTCCTCTGTATCTAACCCCGTGCTGTACCTGTCCTGGGAGAGTTTGATGGGGACAGTGTAGAGGGATCTTTACTCTCTATCCAAACCCGTGCTGTACATGTCCTGGCAATGTTTGATGGGGACAATGTAGAGGTACCTTTCCTCTGCATCTAACCCCGTGCTGTACCTGTCCTGGGAGTGTTTGATGGGGACAGTGTAGAGGGAGATTTACTCTGTATCTAACCCCGTGCTGTACCTGCCCTGGGATGGTTTGATGGGGACAGTGTAGAGGGAGCTTTCCTCTGTATCTAACCCCGTGCTGTACCTGTCCTGGGAGTGTTTGATGGGGACAGTGTAGAGGGAGCTTTACTCTGTATCTAACCCTGTGCTGTAATTGCCCTGGGAGTGTTAGATGGGGACACTGTAGAGGGAGATTTACTCTGTCTCTAATCCCGTGCTGTACCTGTCCTGGGAGTATTTGATGGTTCAGTGTAAGGGAGCTTTACTCTGTATCTAACCCTGTGCTGTACCTGTCCTGGGAGTATTTGATGGTTCAGTGTAGAGGGAGCTTTACTCTGTATCTAACCCCGTGCTGTACCTGTCCTGGGAGTGTTTGATGGGGACAGTGTAGAGGGAGCTTTACTCTGTATCTAACCCCGTGCTGTGCCTATCCTGGGAGTGATTGTTGGGGACAGTGTAGAAGCAGCTTTACTCTGTATCTAACCCCCTGCTGTGCCTGTCCTGGGATTGTTTGATGGGGACAGTGTAGAGGGAGCTTTACTCTGTATCTAACCCTGTGCTGTACATATCCAGGGATTGTTTGATGGGGATAGTGGAGAGGGAGCTTTACTCGGTATCTAATCCCGTGCTGTACCTGCCCTGAGAGAGTTTGATGGGGACAGTGTAGAGGGAGCTTTCTTTTGTATCTAACCCTGTGCTGTGCCTGTCCTGGGAGTGATTGATGGGTACAGTGTAGAGGGACCATTAATCTGTATCTAACCCCGTGCTGTAACTGTCCTGGGAGTGTTTGATGGGGACAGTGTAGAGGGAGCTTTACTCTGTATCTAACCCCGTGCTGTATCTGTCCTGGGAGTGTTTGATGGGGACGGTGTAGAGGGAGCTTTACTCTGTATCTAACTCCGTGCTGTACTTGTCCTGGGAGTGTTTGATGGGACAGTGTAGAGGGATCTTTACTCTGTATCTAACCCCATGCTGTACTTGTCCTGGCAATGTTTGATGGGGACAATGTAGAGGGACCTTTACTCTGTAGCTAACCCCGTGCTGTACTTGTCCTGGGAATGTTTGATGGGGTTGGTGTAGAGGGATCTTTAATCTATATCTAACCCCGTGCTGTACCTGCCCTGGGAGGGTTTGATGGGGAGAGTGTAGAGGGATCTTTACTCTGTATCTAACCCCGTGCTGTACCTGTCCTGGGAGTGCTGAATGGGGACGGTGTAGAGGGAGCTTTACTCTGTATCTAACACCGTGATGTAGCTGTCCTGGGAGTGTTTGATGGGGACAGTGTAGAGGGATTTTTACTCTGTATCTAACCCCGTGCTGTACCTGTCCTGGGAACGTTTGATGGGGAGAATGTAGAGGCTGCTTTACTCTGTATCTAACCCCGTGCTGTACCTGTCCTGGGAGTGTTTGATGGAGACAGTGTAGAGGGAGCGTTACTCTGTATCTAACCCCGTGCTGTACCTGCCCTGAGCGAGTTTGATGGGATCACTGTAGAGGGAGCTTTCTATTGTATCTAACCCCGTGCTGTGCCTGTCCAGGGAGTGATTGATGGGGATGTGTAAAGGGATCTTTACTCTGTATCTAACACCATGCTGTACCTGTCCTGGGAGTGTTTGATGAGGACAGGGTAGAGGGAGTTTAAATCTGTATCTAACCCCATGCTGTACCTGTTCTGGGAGTGTTTGATGGTGACACTGTAGAGGGAGCTTTACTCTGTCTCTAATCCCGTGCTGTACCTGTCCTGGGAGTGCTGAATGGGGACAGTGTAGAGGGAGCTTTACTCTGTACCTAACCCCGTGATCTACCTGTCCGGTGAGTGTTTGATGGTGACAGTTTAGAGGGATTTTTACTCTGTATCTAACCCCGTGCTGTACCTGTCCTGGGAGAGTTTGATGGGGACAGTTTAGAGGGAGCTTTACTCTGTATCTAGCCCCGTGCTGTACCTGTCCTGGGAAGGTTTCATGGGGACAGTGTAGAGGGAGCTTTACTCTGTATCTAAACCCATGCTGTACCTGTCCTGGGAGTGTTTGATGGGGACAGTGTAGAGGGAGCTTGAGGATGTAACTAACCCCGTGCTGTACCTGTCCTGGGAGAGTTTGACGGGGACAGTTTATAGGGAGCTTTCCTCTGTATCTAACCCCGTGCTGTGCCTGTCCTGGGAGTGTTTGATGGGGACAGTTTATAGGGAGCTTTCCTCTGTATCTAACCCCGTGCTGTGCCTGTCCTGGGAGTGATTGTTGGGGACAGTGTAGAGGGAGCTTTACTCTGTATCTTACCCTGTGCTGTACTTGCCCAGGGAGTGTTAGATGGGGACGGTGTAGAGGGAGCTTTACTGTGTATGTAACCCAGTGCTGTACCTGTCCGGGGAGTGTTTGATGGCAACAGTGTAGAGGGAGCTTTACTCTGTATCTAACCCCGTGCTGTACCTGTCCTGGGAGTGTTTGATGGGGACAGTGTATAGGGAGATTTACTCTGTATCTAACCCCGTGCGGTACCTGTCCTGGGAGTGTTTGATGGGGACAGTGTATAGGGAGCTTTACTCTGTATCTAACCACGTGCTGTGCCTGTCCTGGGAGTGTTTGATGGGGACGGTGTAGAGGGAGCTTTACTCTGTATCTAACCCCATGCTGTACCTGTCCTGGGAGTGTTTGAAGGGGACAATGTAGAGGGAGCTTTCCTCTGTATATAACCCCGTGCTGTTCCTGTATTGGGAGCATTTGATGGGGACAGGGTAGAGGGAACTTTAATCTGTATGAAAACTGTACTGTACTTGTCCTGGGTGTGTTTGATGGGGACATTGTAAAGGGAGCTTAACTCTGTATCTAACCCCGTGCTGTGCCTGTCCTGGGAATGTATGATGGGTACAGTGCTTTATTCTGTATCTAACCCTGTGCTGTACCTGTCCTGGGAGCGTTTGAAGGGGACAGTGTAGAAGGAGTTTTACTCTGTATCTAACCCCGTGCTGTACCTGTCCTGGGAGTGTTGGATGGGGACAGTGTAGAGGGAGCTTTACTCTGTATCTAACCTGTGCTGTGCCTGTCGTGGGAGTCATTGATGGGGACAGTGTAGCGGGAGCTTTCTTCTGTATCTAACCCTGTGCTGTAACTGTCCTCGGAGTGATGGATGGGGAACCTGTAGAGGGAGCTTTACTCTGTATCTAACCCCATGCTGTACCAGTCCGGTGAGTGTTTGATGGGGACAGTGTAGAGGGAGCTTTCCTCTGGATCTAACCCCATACTGCGCCTGTCATGGGAGTGATTGTTGGGGAGAGTGTAGAATGATCTTTACTCTGTATCTAACCCCGTGCTCTGCCACTCCTGGGAGTGTTCGATGGGGACAGTGTAGAGGGAGCTTTAATCTGTATCTTACCCCGTGCTGTGCCTATCTTGGGATTGTCTGATGGCTACAGTGGAGAAAGACCTTTAATCTGCATCTCACCCTGTGATGTCCATGTCCTTGGAGTGTTTGCTGGGGACAGTGGAGAGGGAGCTTTACTCTGTATCTAACCCCGTGCTGTACCTGTCCTGGGAGTGTTTGATGGGGACAGTGTAGAGGGAGCTTTACTCTGTATCTAACCCCGTGCTGTACCTGTCCTGGGAGTGTTTGATGGGGACAGTGTAGATGGAGCTTTACTCTGTATCTAACCCCGTGCTGTACCTGTCCTGGGAGTGTTTGATGGGGACAGTGTAGATGGAGCTTTACTCTGTATCTAACCCCATGCTGTACCTGCCCTGGGAGTGTTTGATGGGGACAGTGTAGATGGAGCTTTACTCTGTATCGAAACCCGTGCTGTACCTGTCCGGGGAGTGTTTGATGGGGACAGTGTAGAGGGAGCTTTACTCTGTATCTAACCCCATACTGAACCTGTCTTAGGAGCATTTGATGGGGACAGTGTAGAGGGAGCTTTATTCTGTATCTAACCCCATACTGAACCTGTCTTGGGAGCATTTGATGGGGACAAAGTAGAGGGAGCTTTAATCTGTATCTAAAACCGTACTGTACCTGTCCTGGGAGTGTTAGATGGGGACATTGTAAAGGGAGCTTTACTCTGTATCTAACCCCGTGCAGTCCCTCTCCTGGGAGTGTTCGATGGGGACAGTGTAGAGGGAGCTTTACTCTGTATCTAACCCTGTATTGTACCTGCCTTGGGAGCATTTGATGGGGACAGGATAGAGGGAGCTTTAATCTGTATCTAACACTGTACTGTACCTGTCCTGAGAGTGTTAAATGGGGACACTGTAAAGGGAGCTTTCCTCTGTATCTAACCCCGTGCAGTGCCTGTCCTGGGAGTGTTTGATGGGGACAGTGTGGAGGGAGCTTTACTCTGTTTCTTACCCCGTGCTGTACCTGTCCTGGGAGTGTTTGATGGGGACAGTGTAGAGGGAGCTTTACTCTGTATCTAACCCTGTGCTGTACCTGTCCTGGGAGTGTTTGATGGGGACAGTGTAGAGGGAGCTTTACTCTGTTTCTAACCCCGTGCTGTGCCTGTCCTGGGAGAGTTTGAAGGGGACAGTGCACAAGGAGTTTTACTCTGTATCTAACCCCGTGCTGTACCTGTCCTGGGAGTGTGTCATGGGGACAGTGTAGAGGGAATTTTACTCTCTATCTAACCCAGTGCTGTACCTGTCCTGGAAGTGTTTGATGGGGACAGTGTAGAAGGTGCTTTACTCTGTATCTAACCCCGTGCTGTACCTGTCCTGGGAGTGTTTGATGGGGACAGTGTAGATGGAGCTTTACTCTGTATCTAACCACGTGCTGTGCCTGTCCTGGGAGTGTTTGATGGGGACAGTGTAGAGGGAGCTTTAATCTGTATCTAACCATG
Organism: Cetorhinus maximus; assembly: GCF_964194155.1. NCBI lineage: Eukaryota > Metazoa > Chordata > Chondrichthyes > Lamniformes > Cetorhinidae > Cetorhinus > Cetorhinus maximus. The sequence continues at coordinate 45,700 of NW_027597483.1, read as the reverse complement.
TGCTGTGCCTGTCCTGGGAGTGTTTGATGGGGACAGTGTAGAGGGAGATTTATTCTGTATCTCACCGTGTGCTGTACTTGCCCTGGGAGTGTTAGATGGAGACGGTGTAGAGGGAGCTTTAATCTGTATCTTACCCTGTGCTGTACCTATCTTGGGAGTTTTTGATGGGTACAATGCAAAGGGAGTTTTACAATGTCTCTAACCCAGTGCTGTTCCTGTCTGGGGAGTGTTTGATGGGGACAGTGTAGAGGGTGCTTTAATCTGTATCTAAACCCATGCTCTAACTGTCCTGGGAGTTTTTGATGCGGACAGTGTAGAGGGAGCTTTACTCTGCATCTAACCCTGTGCTGTACCTGTCCTGGGAGTGTTTGATGGGGACAGTGTAGACGGAGCTTTTCTCTGTATATAACCCCATGCTGTACCTGTCCTGGGAGGGTTTGATGGGGACAGTGTAGAGGCAGCTTTAATCTGTATCTAACCCCTTGCTTTACCTTTCCTTGGACTGTTCGATGGAGACAGGTAGAGGGAGCTTTACTCAATATCTAACTCTGTGCTGTACCAGCGCTGGCAGTGTTTGATGGGGACAGTGTAGAGGGAGCTTTACTTTGTACCTAACCCTGTGCTGTACCTGCCCTAGGAGTATTTGATGGGGATGTTGAAGAGGGATCTTTACTCTGTGCCTAACCCCGTACTGTACCTGTCCTGGGAGTGTTTGATGGAGACGGTGCAGAAGGAGCTTTACTCTGTATCTAACCCTGTGCTGTACCCGTCCTAGGAGTGTTTCATGGGGACGGTGCGGAAAGAGCTTTACTCTGTATCTAAACCCTTGCTGTACCTGTCCTGGGAGTGTTTGATGGGGACAGTGTAGAGGGAGCTTTACTCTGTTTCTAACCCGTGCTGTACCTGTCCTGGGAGTGTTTGATGGGGACCGTGTAGAGGGAGCTTTACTCTGTACCTAACCCCGTGCTGTACCTGTCCTGGGAGTGTTTGATGGGTACGGTGTAGAGAGAGCTTTATTCTGTATCTAACCCTGTGATGTACTTTCCCTGGGAGTATTTGATGGGGACAGTGTAGAGGGAGCTTTACTGTGGTTCTAACCCACTGCTGTACATGTCCTGGGAGTGTTTGATGGGGACACTGTAGAGGGAGATTTACTCTGTCTCTAATCCCATGCTGTACCTGTCCTGGGAGTGTTTGATGGGGACGGTGTAGAGGGAGCTTTATTCTGTATCTAACCCTGTGCCGTACCTGTCCTGGGAGTGTTTGATGGGTACGGTGTAGAGGGAGCTTTATTCTGTATCTAACCCAGTGATGTACTTTCCCTGGGAGTGTTTGATGGGGACAGTGTGGAGGGAGCTTTACTGTGGTTCTTACCCACTGCTGTACATGTCCTGGGAGTGTTTGATGGGGACACTGTAGAGGGAGATTTACGCTGTCTCTAATCCCATGCTGTACCTGTCCTGGGAGTGTTTGATCGTGACAGTGTAGAGGGAGCTTTACTCTGTATCTAACCCTGTGCTGTACCAGTCCTGGGAGTATTTGATGGGTCAGTGTAGAGGTAGCTTTCCTCTGTATCTAACCCCATGCTATGCCTGTCCTGGGAGTGATTGTTGGGGACAGTGTAGAAGCAGCTTTACTTTGTATCTAACCCTGTGCTGTACCAGTCCTGGGAGTATTTGATGGGTCAGTGTAGAGGTAGCTTTCCTCTGTATCTAACCCCCTGCTGTGCCTGTCCTGGGATTGTTTGATGGGGACAGTGTAGAGGGAGCTATACTCTGTATCTAACCCTGTGCTGTACATGTCCTGGGAGTGTTTGATGGGGACAGTGTAGAGGGAGCTTTATGCTGTACCTAACCCTGTGCTGTACTTGCCCTGGGAGTGTTAGATGGGGACGATGTAGTGGGAGCTTTACTCTGTATCTAACCCCGTGCTGTGCCTGTCCTTGGAGTGTTCGATGGGGACAGTGTAGAGGGAGCTTTACTCTGATCTAACCCCGTGCTCTACCTGTCCTGGGAGCGTTTGATGGGGACAGTGTAGAGGGAGTTTACTCTGTATCTAATCCTGTGCTGTACCTGTCCTGGGAGTGTTTGATGGGGACTGTGTAGAGGGAGCTTTACTCTGTATCTAAAACTGTACTGTAGTTGTCCCTGGAGTGTTAAATGGGGACACTGTAAAGGCAGCTTTCCTCCGTACCTAACCACGTGCTGTGCCTGTCCTGGGAGTGTTCGATGGGGCAGTGTAGAGGGAGCTTAACTCTGTATCTAACCCCTTACTGTACCTGCCTTGGGAGCATTTGATGGGGACAGGGTAGAGGGAGCTTTATTCTGTATCTATCCCTGTGCTGTACCTATCCTGGGAGTGTTTGATGCGTACAGTGTAGAGGGAGCTTTAATCTGTATCTAACCACGTGCTGCACCTGTCCTGGGAGTGTTAAATTGGGACACTGTAAAGGGAGCTTTCCTCTGTATTTAACAACGTGCAGTGCCTGTCCTGGGAGTCTTGGATGGCGACAGTGTAGAGGGAGCATTACTCTGTTTCTAACCCCGTGCTGTACCTGCCCTGGGAGTGTTTGATGGGGACAGTATAGGGGGAGCTTTAATCTGTATCTAACCCCGGGCTCTATCTGTCCTGGGAGTGTTTGATGGGGACAGTGTAGAGGGAGCTTTACTCTGTATCTAACCCCGTGCTGTACCTGTCCTGGGAGTGTTGGAAAGGGACAGTGTAGAGGGAGTTTTACTCTGTATCTAACCCCGTGCTGTACCTGTCCTGGGAGTGTTGGATGTGGACAGTGTAGAGGGAGCTTTACTCTGTATCTAACCCCGTATTGTACCTGTCTTGGGAGCATTTGATGGGGACAGTGTAGAGGGAGCTTTACTCTGTATCTAACCTGTGCTGTACCTGTCCGGGCAGTGTTAGATGGGGACAGTGTAGAGGGAGCTTTCTTCTGTATCTAACCCCGTGCTGTGCCTGTCCTGGGAGTCATTGATGGGTACAGTGTAGAGGGAGCTTTACTCTGTATCTAACCCCGTGCTGTATCTGTCCTGGGAGTGCTTGATGGGTACAGTGTAGAGGGAGCTTTACTCTGTATCTAACCCGTGCTGTACCTGTCCTGGGAGTGTTTGATGGGGACAGTGTAGAGGGAGCTTTACTCTGTATCTATCCACGTGCTGTGCCTGTCCTGGGAGTGTTTGATGGGGACAGTGTAGAGGGAGCTTTAATCTGTATCTAACCATGTGCTGTGCCTGTCCTGGGAGTGTTTGATGGGGACAGTGTAGAGGGAGATTTATTCTGTATCTCACCGTGTGCTGTACTTGCCCTGGGAGTGTTAGATGGAGACGGTGTAGAGGGAGCTTTAATCTGTATCTTACCCTGTGCTGTACCTATCTTGGGAGTTTTTGATGGGTACAATGCAAAGGGAGTTTTACAATGTCTCTAACCCAGTGCTGTTCCTGTCTGGGGAGTGTTTGATGGGGACAGTGTAGAGGGTGCTTTAATCTGTATCTAAACCCATGCTCTAACTGTCCTGGGAGTTTTTGATGCGGACAGTGTAGAGGGAGCTTTACTCTGCATCTAACCCTGTGCTGTACCTGTCCTGGGAGTGTTTGATGGGGACAGTGTAGACGGAGCTTTTCTCTGTATATAACCCCATGCTGTACCTGTCCTGGGAGGGTTTGATGGGGACAGTGTAGAGGCAGCTTTAATCTGTATCTAACCCCTTGCTTTACCTTTCCTTGGACTGTTCGATGGAGACAGGTAGAGGGAGCTTTACTCAATATCTAACTCTGTGCTGTACCAGCGCTGGCAGTGTTTGATGGGGACAGTGTAGAGGGAGCTTTACTTTGTACCTAACCCTGTGCTGTACCTGCCCTAGGAGTATTTGATGGGGATGTTGAAGAGGGATCTTTACTCTGTGCCTAACCCCGTACTGTACCTGTCCTGGGAGTGTTTGATGGAGACGGTGCAGAAGGAGCTTTACTCTGTATCTAACCCTGTGCTGTACCCGTCCTAGGAGTGTTTCATGGGGACGGTGAGGAAAGAGCTTTACTCTGTATCTAAACCCTTGCTGTACCTGTCCTGGGAGTGTTTGATGGGGACAGTGTAGAGGGAGCTTTACTCTGTTTCTAACCCGTGCTGTACCTGTCCTGGGAGTGTTTGATGGGGACCGTGTAGAGGGAGCTTTACTCTGTACCTAACCCCGTGCTGTACCTGTCCTGGGAGTGTTTGATGGGTACGGTGTAGAGAGAGCTTTATTCTGTATCTAACCCTGTGATGTACTTTCCCTGGGAGTATTTGATGGGGACAGTGTAGAGGGAGCTTTACTGTGGTTCTAACCCACTGCTGTACATGTCCTGGGAGTGTTTGATGGGGACACTGTAGAGGGAGATTTACTCTGTCTCTAATCCCATGCTGTACCTGTCCTGGGAGTGTTTGATGGGGACGGTGTAGAGGGAGCTTTATTCTGTATCTAACCCTGTGCCGTACCTGTCCTGGGAGTGTTTGATGGGTACGGTGTAGAGGGAGCTTTATTCTGTATCTAACCCAGTGATGTACTTTCCCTGGGAGTGTTTGATGGGGACAGTGTGGAGGGAGCTTTACTGTGGTTCTTACCCACTGCTGTACATGTCCTGGGAGTGTTTGATGGGGACACTGTAGAGGGAGATTTACGCTGTCTCTAATCCCATGCTGTACCTGTCCTGGGAGTGTTTGATCGTGACAGTGTAGAGGGAGCTTTACTCTGTATCTAACCCTGTGCTGTACCAGTCCTGGGAGTATTTGATGGGTCAGTGTAGAGGTAGCTTTCCTCTGTATCTAACCCCATGCTATGCCTGTCCTGGGAGTGATTGTTGGGGACAGTGTAGAAGCAGCTTTACTTTGTATCTAACCCTGTGCTGTACCAGTCCTGGGAGTATTTGATGGGTCAGTGTAGAGGTAGCTTTCCTCTGTATCTAACCCCCTGCTGTGCCTGTCCTGGGATTGTTTGATGGGGACAGTGTAGAGGGAGCTATACTCTGTATCTAACCCTGTGCTGTACATGTCCTGGGAGTGTTTGATGGGGACAGTGTAGAGGGAGCTTTATGCTGTACCTAACCCTGTGCTGTACTTGCCCTGGGAGTGTTAGATGGGGACGATGTAGTGGGAGCTTTACTCTGTATCTAACCCCGTGCTGTGCCTGTCCTGGGAGTGTTCGATGGGGACAGTGTAGAGGGAGCTTTACTCTGATCTAACCCCGTGCTCTACCTGTCCTGGGAGCGTTTGATGGGGACAGTGTAGAGGGAGTTTACTCTGTATCTAATCCTGTGCTGTACCTGTCCTGGGAGTGTTTGATGGGGACTGTGTAGAGGGAGCTTTACTCTGTATCTAAAACTGTACTGTAGTTGTCCCTGGAGTGTTAAATGGGGACACTGTAAAGGCAGCTTTCCTCCGTACCTAACCACGTGCTGTGCCTGTCCTGGGAGTGTTCGATGGGGCAGTGTAGAGGGAGCTTAACTCTGTATCTAACCCCTTACTGTACCTGCCTTGGGAGCATTTGATGGGGACAGGGTAGAGGGAGCTTTATTCTGTATCTATCCCTGTGCTGTACCTATCCTGGGAGTGTTTGATGCGTACAGTGTAGAGGGAGCTTTAATCTGTATCTAACCACGTGCTGCACCTGTCCTGGGAGTGTTAAATTGGGACACTGTAAAGGGAGCTTTCCTCTGTATTTAACAACGTGCAGTGCCTGTCCTGGGAGTCTTGGATGGCGACAGTGTAGAGGGAGCATTACTCTGTTTCTAACCCCGTGCTGTACCTGCCCTGGGAGTGTTTGATGGGGACAGTATAGGGGGAGCTTTACTCTGTATCCAACCCCGGGCTCTATCTGTCCTGGGAGTGTTTGATGGGGACAGTGTAGAGGGAGCTTTACTCTGTATCTAACCCCGTGCTGTACCTGTCCTGGGAGTGTTGGAAAGGGACAGTGTAGAGGGAGTTTTACTCTGTATCTAACCCCGTGCTGTACCTGTCCTGGGAGTGTTGGATGTGGACAGTGTAGAGGGAGCTTTACTCTGTATCTAACCCCGTATTGTACCTGTCTTGGGAGCATTTGATGGGGACAGTGTAGAGGGAGCTTTACTCTGTATCTAACCTGTGCTGTACCTGTCCGGGCAGTGTTAGATGGGGACAGTGTAGAGGGAGCTTTCTTCTGTATCTAACCCCGTGCTGTGCCTGTCCTGGGAGTCATTGATGGGTACAGTGTAGAGGGAGCTTTACTCTGTATCTAACCCCGTGCTGTATCTGTCCTGGGAGTGCTTGATGGGTACAGTGTAGAGGGAGCTTTACTCTGTATCTAACCCCTTGCTGTACCTGTCCTGGGAGCGTTTGAAGGGGACAGTGTAGAAGGAGTTTTACTCTGTATCTAACCCCGTGCTGTACCTGTCCTGGGAGTGCTGGATGGGGAACCTCTAGAGGGAGCATTCCTCTGTATGTCACCCTGTGCTGTTCATATCCTTGGAGTGTTTGATGGGGACAGTGTAGAGGGAGCTTTACTGTGTATCTAAACCCGTGTTGTACCTGTCATGGGAGTGTGTCATGGGGACAGTGTAGAGGGAATTTTACTCTGTATCTAACCCCGTGCTGTACCTGTCCTGGGAGTGTTTGATGGGGACAGTGTAGAGGGAGCTTTACTCTGTATCTAACCCCGTGCTGTACCTGTCCTGGGAGTGTTTGATGGGGACAGTGTAGAGGGAGCTATAATCTGTATGTAACCACGTGCTGTACCTGTCCTGGGAGTGATTGTTGGCGACAGTGTAGAAGGATATTTACTCTGTATCTAACCCCGTGTTGCCCCGCTCCTGGGAATGTTTGATGGGGAAAGTGTAGAGGGAGCTTTAATCTGTATCTAACCCCGTACTGTACCTGTCTTGGGAGCATTTGATGGGGACAGTGTAGAGGGAGATTTATTCTGTATCTCACCGTGTGCTGTACTTGCCCTGGGAGTGTTAGATGGGGACGGTGTACAGGGAGCTTTAATCTGTATCTTACCCCGTGCTGTACCTATCCTGGGAGTGTTTGATGGGTACAATGCAGAGGGAGTTTTACAATGTCTCTAACCCAGTGCTGTTCCTGTCTTGGGAGCATTTGATGGGGACAGTGTAGAGGGAGCTTTAATCTGTGTCTAACCACGTGCTGTGCCTGTCCTGGGAGTGTTTAATGGGGACAGTGTAGAGGGAGATTTATTCTGTATCTCACCGTGTGCTGTACTTGCCCTGGGAGTGTTAGATGGGTACAATGCAGAGGGAGTTTTACAATGTCTCTAACCCAGTGCTGTTCCTGTCTGGGGAGTGTTTGATGGGGACAGTGTAGAGGGAGCTTTACTCTGCAGCTAACCCCGTGCTGTACCTGCCCTGGGAGTGTTCGATGGGGACAGTGTAGAGGGAGCTTTAATCTGTATCTAACCCCGTGCTGTACCTGTCCTGGGAGTGTTTGATGGGGACAGTGTAGGGGGAGCTTTACTCTGTATCTAACCCCGTACTGCACCTGTCTTGGGAGTGTTTGATGGAGACAGGGTAGAGGGAGCTTTAATCTGTATCTAAAACTGCACTGTACCTGTCCTGGGAGTGTTAAATTGGGACACTGTAAAGGGAGCTTTCCTCTGTATCTAACCACGTGCTGTGCCTGTCCTGGGAATGTTTGATGGTGACAGTGTAGTGGCTGTTTTACTCTGTTTCTAACCCAGTGCTGTACCTGTCCTGGGAGTGCTTGATGCGGACAGTGTATAGGGAGCTTTACTCTGTATCTAACCCCGTGCTGTACCTGTCCTAGGAGTATTTGATGGGGATGTTGTAGAGGGATCTTTACTCTGTGCCTAACCCCGTACTATACCTGTCCTGGGAGTGTTTGACGGGGACGGTGCAGAAAGAGCTTTACTCTGTATCTAACCCCTTGCTGTAACTGTCCTGGGAGTGTTTGATGGGGACAGTGTAGAGGGAGCTTTACTCTGTTTCTAACCCTATGCTGTACCTGTCCTGGGAGTGTTTGATGGGGACAGTGTAGAGGGACCTTTACTCTGTATCTCAACCCATGCTGTACCTGTCCTGGGAATGTTTGATTAGGACAGTGTGGAAGGAGCTTTACTCTGTATCTAACCCTGTGCTGTACCTGTCATGGGAGTGTGTCATGGGGACAGTGTAGAGGGAATTTTACTCTCTATCTAACCCTGTGCTGTACTTGTCCTGGAAGTGTTTGATGGGGACAGTGTAGAAGGTGCTTTACTCTGTATCTAACCCCGTGCTGTACATGTCCTGGGAGTGTTTGATGGTGACACTGTAGAGGGAGCTTTGCTCTGTCTCTAATCCCGTGCTGTACCTGTCCTGGGAGTGCTGAATGGGGACGGTGTAGAGGGAGCTTTACTCTGTACCTAACCCCGTGATCTACCTGTCCGGGGAGTGTTTGATGGTGACAGTGTAGAGGGATTTTTACTCTGTATCTAACCCCGTGCTGTACCTGTCCTGGGAGAGTTTGATGGGGACAGTGTAGAGGGAGCTTTACTCTGTATCTAGTCCCGTGCTGTACCTGTTTTGGGAGTGTTTGATGGGGACAGTGTAGAGGGAGCTTTACTCTGTAGCTAACCCCGTGCTGTACCTGTTCTGGGAGAGTTTGATGGGGACAGTGTAGAGGGAGCTTGAGGATGTAACTAACCACATGCTGCACCTGTCCTGGGAGAGTTTGACGGGTACAGTTTATAGGGAGCTTTCCTCTGTATCTAACCCGTGCTGTGCCTGTCCTGGGAGTGATTTTTGGGGACAGTGTAGAGGGAGCTTTACTCTGTATCTTACCCTGTGCTGTACTTGCCCAGGGAGTGTTAGATGGGGACAGTGTAGAGGGATCTTAACTCTGTATCTAAACCCTTACTGTACCTGCCTTGGGAGCATTTGATGGGGACAGGGTAGAGGGAGCTTTATTCTGTATCTAACCCCGTGCTGTACCTATCCTGGGAGTGTTTCATGCGTACAGTGTAGAGATAGCTTTAATCTGTATCTAACCCCGTGCTGTACCTGTCCTGGGAGTGTTGGATAGGGACAGTGTAGAGGGAGTTTTACTCTGTATCTAACCCGTGCTGTACCTGTCCTGGGAGTGTTGGATGGGGACAATGTAGAGGGAGCTTTATTCTGTATCTAACCCCGTATTGTACCTGTCTTGGGAGCATTTGATGGGGACAGTGTAGAGGGAGCTTTCTTCTGTATCTAATCCTGTGATGTGCCTGTCCTGGGAGTCATTGATGGGTACAGTGTAGAGGTAGCTTTACTCTGTATCTAACCCTGTGCTGTAACTTTCCTCGGAGTGCTGGATGGGGAACCTGTAGAGGGAGCATTCCTCTGTATGTCACCCTGTGCTGTTCATATCCTTGGAGTGTTTGATGGGGACAGTGGAGAGGGAGCTTTACTCTATATCTAACCCCGTGCTGTACCTGTCCTGGGAGTGTTTGATGGGGACAGTGGAGAGGGAGATTTATTCTGTATCTCACCGTGTGCTGTACTTGCCCTGGGAGTGTTAGATGGAGATGGTGTACAGGGAGCTTTAATCTGTATCTTACCCCGTGCTGTACCTATCCTGGGAGTGTTTGATGGGTACAATGCAGAGGGAGTTTTACAATGTCTCTAACCCAGTGCTGTTCCTGTCTGGGGAGTGCTAGATGGGGACAGTGTAGAGGGTGCTTTACTCTGTATCTAAACCCATGCTCTAGCTGTCCTGGGAGTTTTTGATGCGGACAGTGTCGAGGGAGCTTTACTCTGCATCTAACCCTGTGCTGTACCTGTCCTGGGAGTGTTTGATGGGGACAGTGTAGACGGAGCTTTTCTCTGTATATAACCCCATGCTGTACCTGTCCTGGGGGTGTTTGATGGGGACAATGTAGAGGGAGCTTTACTCTGTATCTAACCCCGTGCTGTACCTGCCCTGGGAGTGTTCAATGGGGACAGTGTAGAGGGAGCTTTAATCTGTATCTAACCCCGTGCTGTACCTGTCCTGGGAGTGTTTGATGGGGACAGTGTAGGGGGAGCTTTACTCTGTATCTAACCCCATACTGTACCTGTCTTGGGAGTGTTTGATGGGGACAGGGTAGAGGGAGCTTTAATCTGCATCTAAAACTGCACTGTACCTGTCCTGGGAGTGTTAAATTGGGACACTGTAAAGGGAGCTTTCCTCTGTATCTAACCACGTGCTGTGCCTGTCCTGGGAATGTTTGATGGTGACAGTGTAGAGGCTGTTTTACTCTGTTTCTAACCCAGTGCTGTACCTGTTCTGGGAATGTTTGATGGGGACAGTGTAGAGGCAGCTTTAATCTGTATATAACCCCGTGCTGTACCTTTCCTTGGAGTGTTTGATGGGGACAGTGTAGAGGGAGCTTTACTTTGTATCTAACCCTGTGCTGTACCTGCCCTAGGAGTATTTGATGGGGATGTTGTAGAGGGATCTTTACTCTGTGCCTAACCCCGTACTGTACCTGTCCTGGGAGTGTTTGATGGGGACGGTGCAGAAAGAGCTTTACTCTGTATCTAACCCCTTGCTGTACCTGTCCTGGGAGTGTTTGATGGGGACAGTGTAGAGGGAGCTTTACTCTGTTTCTAACCCTGTGCTGTACCTGTCCTGGGAGTGTTTGATGGGGACAGTGTAGAGGGACCTTTACTCTGTATCTCACCCCATGCTGTACCTGTCCTGGGAATGTTTGATTAGGACAGCGTGGAAGGAGCTTTACTCTGTATCTAACCCTGTGCTGTACCTGTCATGGGAGTGTTTGATGGGGACAGTGTAGTGGGAGCTTTACCCTGTTTCTAACTCCATGCTGTACCTGTCCTGGGGGTGTTTGATGGGGACAATGTAGAGGGAGCTTTACTCTGTATCTAACCCCGTGCTGTACCTGTTCTGGGAGTGTTTGATGGGGACAGTGTAGAGGGAGCTTTACCCTGTTTCTAACCCAGTGCTGTATCTGTCCTGGGAGTGTTTGATGGGGTCAGTGTAGATGGAGTTTTACTCTGTATCTAACCCCGAGCTGTACCTGTCCTGGGAGTGTTTGATGGGGACAGTGTAGAGGGAGTTTTACTCTGTATCTAACCACATGCTGTACCTGTCCTGAGAGTGTTTGATGGGGACAGTGTAGAGGGAGCTTTACTCTGTATCTAACCCCGTGCTGTACCTGTCCTGGGAGTGTTTGATGGGGACAGTGTAGAGGGAGCTTTACTCTGTATCTAACCCCGTGCTGTACCTGTCCTGGGAGTGTTTGATGGGGACAGTGTAGAGGGAGCTTTACTCTGTATCTAACCCTGTGCTGTACCTGTCCTGGGAGTGTTTGGGTGGTTGAGTGGTTGGGAATGGATCATTACCCTTCACTGACAATGCTCCCTTAACTGAACAGAAAAGATGTAAATGGAACCCTGAAACAGAGGATGTACATATTCATTGTGGAACTATCAGAAGGGAATGAGGTACCAATCAATTTCCCGTTGTATTTAGTAATGGACGTTGAACCTGACCTGAGGCCAGAGCCTGTCCTGAGTGTTAAACTGCTGGAGTGTGGACTGGTTCCTCCCAGGCCAGCAGACGGCTGCTGAGTGTCGGCAGTCAATGCTGCTGTTATTGTGAATGCTGACACCTGACATTCACTTGCACCGATTCTCAAAGGCATGGAAACAGTAGCTATTTCCCAGCATTATTTAAACAAGTGGCACTTTGGCGGTAACTGTGGTTCTCTCACATTGTGACAGTACACAGTGTAAACATACAACCGGTTCAGCATGTCAAACTGCACATGTCACTGATTCACAGCAGCTGATGATGTACTTGCTCACAATGTGGTTCTCTGAAATGCAGCAGTTTGTATCTGGGTGCAGCTGGGAATGAACGGCTGTATTTTCTAGCAGTCAAATTAAAACTGTGCAATTAGCACAGCATCCCTCGTCTGTGAATGATTAGGATTCTCTAAACAACATGACACAATCCGTTACAAATTACAGAAACATTGGTTCCCGTTTTTAAAGTCGATTTCTGAACTAAAGTTGCTTTGTGCCTGTGTGTGTTAAACTATAAAAACACAAGAAATAGGAGCAGGAGGAGACCATTCGGCCCATCGAGCCTGCTCCATCATTCTATACCATCATGGCTGGTCTTGGGCTTCAACTCCATTTTTCCTACCCGCTCCCCATATCCCTTAACTCCCTGAGAGACCAAATATCTGTCTGTCCCAGTCTTAAATGTATTGAACGATGGAGCTTCCACAACCCTCTGGGGTAGAGAATTCCAAAGATTCAGCCCTTTGAGTGAAGTAATTTCTCCTCATGTCAGTCCTAACTGATTGGCCCCTTATCCTGAGACTGTGTCCCCGTGTTTTAGATTCACCGACCAGCGGAAACAATCTCTCAGTCTCTACCCTGTCAAACCCCTTCAGAATCTTGGAGGTTTCAATGAGATCGCCTCTCATTCTTCTAAACTCCAGAGAATATAGACCCAGTTTACTCAGCCTCTCATCATAGGACAACCCCCTCATCCCAGGGACCAATCTAGTAAACCTTCGCTCTAATGCCCCCAATACAAGTATATCCTTTCTTAAATGTGGAGACCAAAACTGCACACAGTATTCCAGATGTGTCTCACCAAATCCCTGTACAACTGTAGCAAGACTTCTTCATTCTTGTCCTCCAATCCCCTTGCAGTCAAAGCCAACATGCAATTTGCCTTCCTAATTGTTTGCTATACCTGCATGCTAACTTTCTGTGTTCCTTGTATGAACACAACCAAGTCTCTTTGAACATCAACACTTACAAATTTCACACCTTTAAAAAAATTATTCTGCTTTTTTATTCCTACGACCAAAGTGAATAACTTCATACTTCCCTACTTTATAATCTGTCATCTTGTTGTCTACACACAAAGCCTGTCTATATCTCTTTGCAGCCTCTGTGTCCTTCCCAAAGCTTACCTTTCTCACCTAGCTTGGTATCAGCAAACTTAGATACATTACTCTCCGTCTCTTCATCTAACTCATTGATATAGATTGTAAATAGCTGAGGCCCCAACACTGTTCCTTGCAGTGCCAACTTGAAAAAGACCCGTTTATGCCCACTCTGTTTTCTATCCTTTAACCAATCCTCTATCCACATACGTATTACCCCCAACTCCATGAGCCCTTATCTTGTTTACTAACCTTTTGTGTGGCACCTTATCAATTGCCTTTTGGAAATCTAGATATACAACATCTACTGGTTCCCCTTTATCTACCATACTAGTTACAGGCAATGACCATTTCCAACAAGAGAGAATCTCACCATCTCCTCTTGATGTTCAATGGCATTACCATTACTAAATCCCCCACTATCAACATCCCGGAGGTTACCATTGACCAGAAACTGAACTGGACTAGCCATATAAATACTGTGGCTACAAGAGCAGCTCAAAGGCCATGAATCCTGCGATGAGTAACTCACCTCCTGACTCCCCAAAGTCTGTCCACTATCTACAAGGCACAAGTCAGGAATGTGATGGAATATTCTCCACTTGCCTGGATGAGTGCAGCTCCCACAACACTCAAGAAGCTTTACACCATCCAGGACAAAGCAGCCCCACTTGATTGACACCCCATCCACAAACATTCACTCCCTCCACCACCGTGCACAGTAGCAGCAGTGTGTACCATCTACAAAATACACTGCAGGAATTCACCAAGGCTCCTTAGACAGCACCCTCCCAGCCCATTCTGCTAATTGCAGGTTTAATTCTGCTCATTGTGTCTTTAATTCCACTAATTATGGGTTTAATTCGGTTAATTGCGGGGTTTCTCACTAATTGTGGGTTTAATTCCACTAATTATGGTTTAAATCCGCTAATTGCATTTTTTCCCGCTAATTGTGGGTTTAATTCCGCTAATTGCGGTTTTCCCGCTAATTGTGGGTTTAATTCCGCTAATTGTGGGTTTAATTCCGCTAATTGCGGTTTTCGTGCTAATTGCGGGTTTAATTCCGCTAATTGCGGTTTTCGTGCTAATTGCGGGTTTAATTCCGCTAATTGTGGGTTTAATTCCGCTAATTGCGGTTTTCGTGCTAATTGCGGGTTTAATTCCGCTAATTGCGGTTTTCATGCTAATTGCGGGTTTAATTCCGCTAATTGCGGTTTTCGTGCTAATTGCGGGTTTAATTCCGCTAATTGCGGTTTTCGTGCTAATTGCGGGTTTAATTCTGCTAATTGTGGGTTTAATTCCGCTAATTGCAGTTTTCGTGCTAATTGCGGGTTTAATTCCGCTAATTGTGGGTTTAATTCCGCTAATTGCGGTTTTCGTGCTAATTGCGGGTTTAATTCCGCTAATTGCGGTTTTCGTGCTAATTGCGGGTTTAATTCCGCTAATTGCGGTTTTCGTGCTAATTGCGGGTTTAATTCCGCTAATTGCGGTTTTCCCGCTAATTACGGGTTTAATTCCGCTAATTGCGGTTTTCCCGCTAATTGCGGGTTTAATTCCGCTAATTGTGGGTTTAATTCCGCTAATTGCGGTTTTCCCGCTAATTACGGGTTTAATTCCGCGAATTGTGGGTTTGCGGGACTCTGGGGTGTTCCCGGGATCCCTTGGCTCCACATTGTTGTCCCGTTGTCAAGGAAACAACAACGTCATGTTCGCTCCAAATATGGACATAGCTACCGGCCGGTGCAGATCAGCTGATCCGGATTCATAACAAAACCGATGAAAGTGAAACATAGGAGAGGAGATAGAGAGAGAGAGGGAGCGAGGGAGGGAATGAGCCAGAGAGAAGGGGAGTTAGAGAGAGAGAGAGAGGGAATGAGCCAGAGAGAAGGGGAGTTAGAGAGAGGGAGGGAGGGAATGAGCCAGAGAGAAGGGGAGTTAGAGAGAGAGAGGGAATGAGCCAGAGAGAAGGGGAGTTAGAGAGAGAGAGGGAGGGAGGGAGGGAATGAGCCAGAGAGAAGGGGAGTTAGAGAGAGAGAGGGAGGGAATGAGCCAGAGAGAAGGGGAGTTAGAGAGAGGGAGGGAGGGAATGAGCCAGAGAGAAGGGGAGTTAGAGAGAGGGAGGGAATGAGCCAGAGAGAAGGGGAGTTAGAGAGAGGGAGGGAGGGAATGAGCCAGAGAGAAGGGGAGTTAGAGAGAGAGAGAGGGAATGAGCCAGAGAGAAGGGGAGTTAGAGAGAGGGAGAGAATGAGCCAGAGAGAAGGGGAGTTAGAGAGAGGGAGGGAGGGAATGAGCCAGAGAGAAGGGGAGTTAGAGAGAGAGAGAGGGAATGAGCCAGAGAGAAGGGGAGTTAGAGAGAGGGAGAGAATGAGCCAGAGAGAAGGGGAGTTAGAGAGAGAGAGGGAATGAGCCAGAGAGAAGGGGAGTTAGAGAGAGAGAGGGAGGGAATGAGCCAGAGAGAAGGGGAGTTAGAGAGAGGGAGAGAATGAGCCAGAGAGAAGGGGAGTTAGAGGGAGAGAGAGAATGAGCCAGAGAGAAGGGGAGTTAGAGAGAGGGAGAGAATGAGCCAGAGAGAAGGGGAGTTAGAGGGAGAGAGAGAATGAGCCAGAGAGAAGGGGAGTTAGAGAGAGGGAGGGAGGGAATGAGCCGGAGAGAAGGGGAGTTAGAGAGAGAGAGGGACTGAGCCAGAGAGAAGCGGAGTTAGAGAGAGAGAGAGGGAGGGAATGAGCCAGAGAGAAGGGGAGTTAGAGAGAGGGAGAGAATGAGCCAGAGAGAAGGGGAGTTAGAGGGAGAGAGAGAATGAGCCAGAGAGAAGGGGAGTTAGAGAGAGGGAGGGAGGGAATGAGCCGGAGAGAAGGGGAGTTAGAGAGAGAGAGGGAATGAGCCAGAGAGAAGCGGAGTTAGAGAGAGAGAGAGGGAGGGAATGAGCCAGAGAGAAGGGGAGTTAGAGAGAGAGAGGGAATGAGCCAGAGAGAAGGGGAGTTAGAGAGAGAGAGAGAGGGAATGAGCCAGAGAGAAGGGGAGTTAGAGAGAGAGAGAGAATGAGCCAGAGGGAAGGGGAGTTAGAGAGAGGGAGAGAATGAGCCAGAGAGAGGAGGAGTTAGAGAGAGGGAGAGGGGGAATGAGAGAAAGACAGCAAAGAGAGACAGTGAGACAGAGAGGAAAAGAGAGAAGGAATGAGACAGAAACAAGGGATTGAGACAGGAGAGTGAGAGAATGAGACAGAGATAGAATAAGGTGCACAGAGATAGAGAGAATCAGGTACACAGAGAGAGTGAGGTACACAGAGAGAGTGAGGTACACAGAGATAGAGAGAGTGAGGTACACAGAGATAGAGAGTGAGGTACACAGAGAGAGTGAGGTACACAGAGATAGAGAGAGTGAGTTACACAGAGATAGAGTGAGGTACACAGAGATAGAGAGTGAGGTACACAGAGAGAGTGAGGTACACAGAGATAGAAAGAGTGAGGTATACAGAGATAGAGAGAGTGAGGTACACAGAGATAGAGAGAATGAGGTACACAGAGAGAATGAGGTACACAGAGATAGAGAGTGAGGCACAGAGATAGAGTGAGGTACACAGAGATAGAGAGTGAGGTACACAGAGAGAATGAGGTACACAGAGATAGAGAGAATGAGGTACACAGAGATAGAGAGTGAGGTACACAGAGAGAATGAGGTACACAGAGATAGAGAGAATGAGGTACACAGAGATAGAGAGTGAGGTACACAGAGAGAATGAGGTACACAGAGATAGAGAGAATGAGGTACACAGAGATAGAGAGAATGAGGTACACAGAGATAGAGAGTGAGGTACACAGAGAGAATGAGGTACACAGAGATAGAGAGAATGAGGTACACAGAGATAGAGAGTGAGGTACATAGAGAGAATGAGGTACACAGAGATAGAGAGAATGAGGTACACAGAGATAGAGAGAATGAGGCACACAGAGATAGAGAGAGTGAGGCGCACACGGATAGAGAGAGAGTGAGGTACACAGAGATAGAGAGAGTGAGGTACACAGAGATAGAGAGAGTGAGGTACACAGAGATAGAGAGAGTGAGGCACACAGAGATAGAGAGAATGAGGCGCACAGAGATAGAGAGAGTGAGGCGCACAGAGATAGAGAGAGTGAGGCGCACATGGATAGAGTGAGAGTGAGGTACACAGAGAGAGTGAGGTACACAGAGATAGAGAGAGTGAGGTACACAGAGATAGAGAGAGTGAGGTACACAGAGATAGAGAGAGTGAGGCGCACACGGATAGAGAGAGAGTGAGGTACACAGAGAGAGTGAGGTACACAGAGATAGAGAGAGTGAGGTACACAGAGATAGAGAGAGTGAGGTACACAGAGATAGAGAGAGTGAGGTACACAGAGATAGAGAGAGTGAGGTACACAGAGATAGAGAGAATGAGGCGCACAGAGATAGAGAGAGTGAGGCGCACAGAGATAGAGAGAGTGAGGCGCACACGGATAGAGAGAGAGTGAGGCGCACACGGATAGAGAGAGAGTGAGGCGCACACGGATAGAGAGAGAGTGAGGCGCACACAGATAGAGAGAGAGTGAGGCGCACACGGATAGAGAGAGAGTGAGGCGCACACGGATAGAGAGAGAGTGAGGTACACAGAAATAGGGAAACATAGAAACTAGGAGCAGGAGTAGGCCATTCGGCCCTTCGAGCCTGCTCCGCCATTCATTATGATCATGGCTGATCATCCAACTCAATATCCTGCTCCTGCTTTCTCCCCATGCCCTTTGATCCCTTTCGCCCCAAGAGCTATATCTAACTCCTTCTTGAAAACATACAATGTTTTGGCCTCAACTACTTTCTGTGGTAGCGAATTCCACAGGTTCACCAGTCTCTGGGTGAAGAAATTTCTCCTCATCTCAGTCCTAAATGGTCTACCCCGTATCCTCAGACTGTGACCTGGACTCCCCCACCATCGGGAACATCCTTCCTGCATCTACCCTGTCTAGTCCTGTTAGAATTTTATAGGTTTCTATGAGATCCCTCCTCATTCTTCTCAACTCCAGCGAATATAATCCTAATCGACTCAATCTCTCCTCATATGTCAGTCCCGCCATCCCAGGAATCAGTCGGGTAAACCTTCGCTGCACTCCCTCTATAGCAAGTACATCCTTCCTCAGATAAGGAGACCAAAACTACACACAATATTCCAAGTGTGGACTCACCAAGGTCCTGTACAATTGCAGCAAGACATCCCTGTTCCTGTACTCGAATCCTCTGGCTGTGAAGGCCAACATACCATTTGCCTTCTTTACCGCCTGCTGCACCTGCATGCTTACCTTCAGCGACTGGTGTACGAGGACACCCAGGTCTCGTTGCACATTCCCCTCTCTCAATTTATAGCCATTCAGATAATAATCTGCCTTCCTGTCTTTGCTATCAAAGTGGATAACCTCACATTTATCCACATTATATTGCATCTGCCATGCATTTGCCCACTCACTCAGCTTGTCCAAATCACACTGAAGCATCTCTGCATCCTCCTCACAGCTCACCCTCCCAGCCAGCTTTGTGTCATCTGCAAATTTGGAAATATTACATTTAGTTCCCTCATCTAAATCATTAATATATATTGTGAATAACTGGGGTCCCAGCACCGATCCCTGCGGTACCCCACTAGTCACTGCCTGCCATTCGGAAAAAGACCCGATTATTCCTATTCTCTGTTTCCTGTCTGCCAACCAGTTTTCTATCCATCTCAATACACTAACCCTAATCCCATGCACTTTAATTTTACACACCAATCTCTTATGTTGGACTTTGTCGAAAGCCTTCTGAAAGTCCAAATAAACCACATCCACTGGCTCCCCCTCATCAACTCTACTAGTTACATTCTCGAAAAATTCCAGTAAATTTGTCAAGCATGATTTCCCTTTCATAAATCCATGCTGAGTCTGTCCGATTCTGTCGCTGTTTTCCACGTGCTCAGCTATTAAATCTTTTATAATGGACTCTAGAATTTTCCCCATTACCGACGTCAGGCTGACTGGTCTATAATTCCCTGTTTTCTCTCTACCTCCCTTTTTAAATAGTGGGGATACATTAGCTACCCTCCAATCTGTAGGAACTGTTCCAGAGTCGATAGAATCTCGGAAGATGACCACCAATGCATCCATTATTTCTAGGGCCACTTCCTTAAGTACTCTGGGATGTAGATTATCAGGCCCTGAGGATTTATTGGCCTTCAATCCCATCAATTTCCCCAATACCATTTCCCTACTAATACTGATTTCTTTCAGTTTCTCCCTCTCACTAAACCCTGTGTTCCCCAACATTTCTGGTATGTCATTAGTGTCCTCCTTTGTGAAGACAGAACCAAAGTATGTATTTAGTTGGTCAGCCATTTCTTTGTTCCCCATTATAAATTCCCCTGTTTCTGACTGTAAGGGACCTACATTTGTCTTCACCAATCTTTTCTCTTCACAGACCTTTAGAAACATTTACAGTCAGTTTTTTATGTTCCCTGCAAGCTTACTCTCGTACTCTATTTTCCCCTTCTTAATCAATCCCTTGGTCCTCCTTTGCTGAATTCTAAACTGCTCCCAATCCTCAAGTCTATTGCTTTTTCTGGCCAATTTGTATGCCTCTTCCTTGGATCTAATACTATCTCTAATTTCCCTTGTAAGCCATGGTTTGGCCACCTTTCCTGTTTTACTTTTGCGCCAGACAGGAATAAACAATTGTTGCAGTTCACCTATGCGCTCTTTGAATGTTTGCCATTGCCTATCCACCGTCATCCCTTTAAGTAATGATTCCCAATCCATCATAGCCAACTCGTGCCTCATACCATCGTAGTTTCCTTTATTAAGATTCAGAGCCCTAGTCTCATATTCAACTATGTCACTCTCCATCTTGATGAAGAATTCTATCATATTATGGTCGCTCATCCCCAAGGGGCCTCGCACAACTAGATTGCCAATTATTCCTTTCTCATTACACAATACCCAGTCGAGGATGGCCTGTTCTCTCGTTGGTTCCTCAACGTATTGGTCCAGAAAAACATCCCGTATACACTCCAGGAATTCCTCCTCTACGGTATTGTTACTAATTTGATTTGCCCAATCTATATGCAGATTAAAGTCACCCATAATTACAGATGTTCCTATTTTACATGCGTCTCTAATTTCCTGTTTAATGCCATTCCCAACATCACCACTACAGTTTGGGGATCTATATACAACCCCCACTAACGTTTTTTGCCCCTTAGTGTTTCTCAGCTCTACCCAAACAGATTCCACATTGTCGGAGCTAATATCTTTCCGCACTATTGCGTTAATTTCCTCTTTAGCCAGCAATGCAACTCCACTGCCTTTTCCTTTTTGTCTGTCCTTCCTATATACTGAATACCCCTGGATGTTCAGTTCCCATCCCTGGTCACCCTGCAGCCATGTCTCTGTAATCCCGACTATATCATACCTGTTTCCATCTATTTGCGCGGTTAATTCATCCACTTCATTGCGAATGCTCCTCGCATTAAGGCACAAAGCCTTAAGTCTTGTCTTTTTAACATTACTTGTCCCGTTCCCACTATTTTTCACTGAGGAAAAGCTCAGCAGGTCTGACAGCGTCTGCGGAGAGGAATACAGTTAACATTTCAAGTCCGTATGACTCTTCATCAGAACTGAGGGAATATAGAAATGAGGTGAAATATAAGCTGGTTGAGGGGGGTGGGAACTGTTAGAGCTGGATAGAGGGCCAGTGATAGGTGGAGATTGCCAAAGACGTCATAGACATGAGGACAAAGAGGTGTTGACGGTGGTGATATTAGCTGAGAAATGTGCTAATGGTGACATTAAGGGTAGAAAGCAGGACGAGTAAGGTACAGATAGCCCTAGTGGGGGTGGGATGGGGGGAAGGGATCGAAATAGGCTAAAAGGTGGAGATGAAACAATGGATGGAAATACATTTAAAAATAATGGAAATAGGTGGGAAAAGAAAAATATATATAAATAATTGGAAAAAGGGGGATCGGAAAGGGGGTGGGGATGGAGGAGAAAGCCTTTGTCTCCACCTATCACTGGCCCTCTATCCAGCTCTACCTGTCCCACCCCCCTCAACAAGCTTATATTTCACCTCATTTCTATATTCCCTCAGTTCTGATGAAGAGCCATACGGACTCGAAACGTTAACTGTGTTCCTCTCCGCAAATGCTGTTAGACCTGCTGAGTTTTTCCAGGTATTTTTGTTTTTGTTTCAGATTTCCAGCATCTGCAGTATTTTGCTTTTATTTTTCACTGAGTCCTTGTTTGATTCTTGCCCTTGATTTCTCTGACTATCACTTTTCTTATTCCGCTTTCTGTCTTTTGTTCTTGTCCTTGATTCCCCCTCCTCTGACTCCTTGCATAGGTTCCCATCCCCCTGCCATTTTAGTTTAAACCCTCCCAAGCCACTCTCATAAATATTCCCCCCAGGACATCAGTCCCGGTCCTGCCCAGGTGTAACCCACCCAGTTTGTACTGATCCCACCTCCCCCAGAACCGGTCCCAATGTCCCATGAATCTGAAACCCTCCCCTTCACACCATCTCGTCAGCCACGTATTCATCCGATATATCCTGCTATTTCTACTCTGACTGGCACATGGCACTGGTAGTAATCCTGAGATCACTACCTTTGAGGTCCTACTTTTCAACTTACTTCCTAACTCCCTATATTCTGCTTTTAGGACCTCATCCCTTTTTTTTACCTATGTCACCCTCCCCCTTCAGAATGTCCTCTAGCCGCTCTGAGACATCTTTGACCCTAGCACCAGGGAGGCAACATACCATCCTGGAGTCTCGTTTGCAGCCACAGAAATGTCTATCTATTCCCCTTGCAATTGAATCCCCTATAACTATTGCATTCCCACACTTTTTACTCCTCCCCTGTGCAGCAGAGCCAACCGCGGTGCAACGAATTTGGCTGTTGCTGCTTTCTCCTGAGAGGTCATTCTCCTCAACAGTGTCCAAAGTGGTATATCTGTTTTGCAGGGAATAGCCACAGGAGATTCCTGCACTGGCTGCCTAGTCCTCTTGCTCTGCCTGGTGAGACAGTGAGGTGCACAGAGATAGAGAGAGTGAGGTGCACAGAGATAGAGAGAGTGAGGTGCACAGAGATAGAGAGAGTGAGGTGCAAAGAGCTAGAGAGAGTGAGGTGCACAGAGACAGTGAGGTGCACAGAGATAGAGAGAGTGAGGTACACAGAGAGACTGAGGTACACGGAGATAGAGAGAGTGAGGTACACAGAGAGACTGAGGTACACGGAGATAGAGAGAGTGAGGTACACAGAGATAGAGAGAGTGAGGTACACAGAGAGACTGAGGTACACGGAGATAGAGAGAGTGAGGTACACAGAGATAGAGAGAGTGAGGTTCACAAAGATAGAGAGAGTGAGGTACACAGAGATAGAGAGAGTGAGGTACACAAAGAGAGTGAGGTACACAAAGATAGAGAGAGTGAGGTACACAGAGATAGAGAGAGTGAGGTACACAGAGATAGAGAGAGTGAGGTACACAGAGACAGAGAGAGTGAGGTACACAGAGAGAGTGAGGTACACAGAAATAGAGAGAGTGAGGTACACAGAGAGAGAGTGAGGTACACAGATAGAGTGAGGTACACAGAGATAGAGTGAGGTACACAGAGAGAGTGAGGTACACAGAGAGAGTGAGGTACACAGAGACAGAGAGAGTGAGGTACACAGATAGAGTGAGGTACGCAGAAATAGAGAGAGTGAGGTACACAGAGAGTGAGGTACACAGAGATAGAGAGAGTGAGGTACATACAGAGAGAGAGAACAAGGTGGAAATAAACAGAAAAAGATAACAATGTGACAACAGCAATTTATGTACAATCTTTAACACAGAAGATCATTCCAAGGTATTTCACAGAAATAGAATGAGAAAAATGATTACAGCACTAATGAAGCAGACATTCTGAAGTGTAACTAAAACAT
This sequence comes from Cetorhinus maximus, assembly GCF_964194155.1. Lineage (NCBI taxonomy): Eukaryota > Metazoa > Chordata > Chondrichthyes > Lamniformes > Cetorhinidae > Cetorhinus > Cetorhinus maximus. The sequence continues at coordinate 22,826 of NW_027597483.1, read as the reverse complement.
TGTTCAGAGGTGACTTTTAATTGGGGAGAGAGAAGTGGGGAGGTTAGGATTGAAGTAGCAATGACCAGGTATTACAGCCAAAAACAGACCATTCAGCCCAACATGTTTATAACCCACATAAGCTTCCTCCCACCCCTCCATCTCACCCTAGCAGCAGGTCCTCCTACTTCCTTCTCCCTCATGTGTTTATCCAGTTTCCTCTTAAAGACATCAACACTATTCACCTTAACCACTCTTTGTTGTAGCAAGTTCCACATTCTCCCCACTTGCTGGTTACAGAGCTTTCTCCTGAATTCCCTGTTGGATTTATCAGTGACTGTCTTAGATTTATAACCTCTGCTTTTGGACTTCCCCACAAGTGAAAAGAGTTTTTTTACACCTATCCAGCCCTTTCATAACTTTAGAAAAAAAAGGAAACATAGAATGATTTACAGCACAGAAGAGGCCATTCGGCCCAGTGTGTCTATGCCAGGCAATAAACAACCATCCAGTCTAATCCCACCTTCCAGCTCTTGATTCATATTCCCTGTCAATCTATTCTCAATCATCTGTAAAGTCATGGAAGGTGTCATCAAGAGTCCTATCAATCTGCACTTACTCACATATAACCTGCTCACTGATGCTCACTTTCGGTTCTGCCAGGACCCCTCCACTCCAGTCTCTGTTACAGCCTTAGTCCAAACATCGACAAAGGAGCTGAATTCCAGAGGGAGGTGAGCTGAGCATCAAGAGTGATTTCACCAAGTGGCATCAAGGAGTAAAATTTTTTTCTAAAGTCTTAAAAACTTTAATTCCTTCTATCAAGTCACCCTTACATTTTCTTTTCTAGAGAAAAGAGTCTAGTCTGTTCTACTTTTCCTAATAGGTACCAGTCCTGGGATCATTCTAGGAATTTACTTACACCTACTTCAGCACTTCACTGAGCAAATAGAGTTCAATCTGGAGAAGTGTGAGGTAATGGATTTAGGGAGGGCAACAAGACAAGAGAGTGGACAATAAATGTTAGGATACTGAAAAGTGTAGAGGAACAGAGAGACCTTGGAGCGTATGTCTACTGATTCCTGAAGGTACCATGTTTAAGAAGGCAGAAAGGATTGTAAGAGCAAGGAGGTTAAGCCAGAACTGTATAAAACACTAGTTGGACCACAGCTAGAGTACTGCGCACGGTTCTTTCACGGCATTACAGGAAGGATATGATCACACTAGAGAGGTCACAGAAATTTACAAGGATTTTGCCAGGAATGAAGGATTTTAGTGGTGAGGAAAGATTGGATAGGATGGGGTTGATTTCTTTGGAACAGAGGAGGATGAGGAGAGATTTATTAGTGGTTTATAGTGTAATGAGGAGCCTAGCTAGAGTGGATAAGAAAGTCCTATTTACCCTAGCAGCGAGGTCACTAACAGGGGATTAGGAGGAAGGTAAAGAATATCAATTACACCCAGAGGATGGTGGGGGTCTGGAACTCAGAGCCTGGGGGGTTAGCAGAGGCAGAAACCCTCATCATATTCAAAAAAATCTTGGATAACCATTTGAAGTACTGTAGCCTTCAGGGCTAAGGCCTAGAGCTAGATGGTGGGATTAGACTAAATAGCTCTTCCTGGGCCAGAACCAACACAATGGGCCAAATGGCCTCCTTCTGTAATTCTTTCTTTGTTTCTAGAAGAACTGTTCACAGCATTGCAAGTGTGATCTAACCAAGATTATGAAAGTATAACACAATTATATGTTTTTCCATCCTATCCTTGTAGATATGAAATTCACTGCTTTGTTGCTCTTTATGGCCTTATTGCTACGTTTACTGACTTATTTCTTTGTATCCCTCTGTTTATTACACAGCAATTGCATCTTTACTTAAATGGGGATTCACTTTTGCTCCTATACAGAGGAACAGACTATAGGAACACTTTGTTGGGTTTGGAGGTGCATGTTTGTAATGTATGTCTCTGTAAATAAAAGCTTGTAAATGTGTAAAGATTGGCTCCAGTTCTATTAGACAATAAGACCATAAGACCATAAGACTTAGGAGCAGAAATTAGGCCATTCGGCCCATCGAGTCTTCTCCGCCATTCAATCATGGCTGATAAGTTTCTCAACCCCATTCTCCCGCCTTCTCCCCGTAACCTTTGATCCCCTTACCAATCAAGAACCTATCTATCTCGGTCTTAAATACACTCAATGACCCAGCCTCCACAGCCTTCTGTGGCAATGAATTCCATAGATTCACCACTCTCTGGCTAAAGAAGTTTCTCCTCATCTCTGTTCTAAAAGGTCTTCCCTTTACTCTGAGGCTGTGCCCTCGGGTCCTAGTCTCTCCTACTAATGGAAACATCTTCCCCACGTCCACTCTATCCAGGCCTTTCAGTATTCTGTAAGTTTCAATCAGATCCCCCCTCATCCTTCTAAACTTCATCAAATGTAGACCCAGAGTCCTCAAACGTTCCTCATATGTTAAGCCTTTCATTCCTGGGATCATTCTCATGAACTTCCTCTGGACCCTCTCCAGGGCCAGCACATCCTTCCTGAGATTTGGGGCCCAAAATTGCTCACAATATTCTAAATGTGGTCTGACCAGAGCCTTATAAAGCCTCAGCAGCACATCCCTGCTTTTAAATTCTAGTCCTCTCAAAATAAATGCCAACATTGCATTTGCCTTCCTAACTACCGACTCAACCTGCAAGTTAACCTTAAGAGAATCCTGGAGTAGAACTCCCAAGTCCCTTTGCACTCCAGATTTCTGAATTCTCTCCCCATTTAGAAAATAGTCTATGCCCCTATTCTTCCTACCAAAGTGCATGACCTCACACTTACCCACGTTGTATTCCATCTGCCACTTCTTTGCCCATTCTCCTAACCTGTCCAAATCCTTCTGCAGCCTCCCTGCCTCCTCAATACTACCTGTCCCTCCGCCTATCTTTGTATCATCTGCAAAGTTAGCCAGGATGCCCTCAGTTCCTTCATCTAGATCATTAATGTATAAAGTGAAAAGTTGTGGTCCCAACACTGACCCCTGCGGAACTCCACTAGTCACCAGCCGCCATCCTGAGAAGGACCCCCTTATCCCCACTCTCTGCCTCCTGCCAGACAGCCAATCTTCTATCCATGCTAGTACCTTGCCTCTAACACCATGGGCTCTTATCTTACTGAGCAGCCTCCTGTGCGGCACCTTGTCAAAGGCCTTCCGGAAGTCCAAGTAGATAACATCCATTGGCTCTCCTTTGTCTAACCTACTCGTTACCTTCTCAAAGAATTCTAACAGATTTGTCAGGCATGACCTCCCCTTGATGAAACCATGCTGACTTTGCCCGATTTTACCATGCACTTCCAAGTATTCTGAAATCTCATCCTTAATAATTGACTCTAAAATCTTACCAACGACCGAGGTCAGGCTAATCGGCCTGTAATTTCCCGTCTTTTGCCTCACTCCCTTCTTAAACAGGGGGTTACATTAGCGATTTTCCAGTCCTCTGAGACCCTCCCTGACTCTAGTGATTCCTGAGATATCACCACTAACGCCTCCACTATCTCTTCAGCTATCTCCTTCAGAACTCTGGGGTGTAATCCATCTGGTCCAAGTGATTTATCCACCTTCAGACTTTTCAGTTTTCCTAGCACCTTCTCCTTGGTAATGGCCACCATACTCACCTCTGCTCCCCGACTCCCTTGAACTTTGGGGATGTTACTCGTGTCTTCCACCATGAAGACTGACGGCAAGTACCTATTCCATTCCTCTGCCATTTCTTTGTTCCCCACTACTACTTCTCCAGCGTCATTTTCCAGCAACCCAATGTCCACTTTGCCTCTCTCTTACCCTTTATATATCTAAAAAAACTCTTGCAATCTTCTTTTATATTACTGACTAGTTTACCCTCATATTTAATCTTCTCCCTCCTTATTTCTTTTTTAGTTGTCCTCTGTTGGTCTTTGTAGGCTTCCCAATCCCCTGGTTTCCCACTGCTCTTCGCCGAATTGTATGCTTTCTCTTTAGCTTTTATGCTGTCCCTGACTTCCCTTGTCAGCCACGGTTGCCTCGTCCTCCCTTTAGTATGCTTCTTCTTCCTAGGGATGAATTTTTGCTGTGTCTCCAAAATTACTCCCAGAAACTCCGGCCATTGCTATTCCACTGTCTTTCCTGCTAGGCTCATTTCCCAGTCAATTCTGGCCAGCTCCTCCCTCATGCCTCTGTTGTTGCCTTTATTCAACTGTAATACCGTTACATCTGATTCCAGCTTTTTCCTCTCAAATTGTAGGGTAAATTCTATCATATTATGGTCACTTCCTCCTAAGGTTTCCTTCACCTTAAACTCCCATATCAAATCTGCCTCATTACACATCACTAAATCTAGAATTGCCTGTTCCCTAGTGGGCTCCACCACAAGCTGCTCCAAAAAGCTATCTCGTAGACATTCTACAAATTCCTTTTCTTGGGATCCACTACCAACCTGATTTTCCCAGTCTACCTGTATATTGAAATCCCCCATGATCACTGTAACCTTGCCTTTCTTACACATCTTTTCTATCTCCTGGTGTATCTTGTGCCCCACATCCTGACTACTGTTCGGAGGCCTGTACATAACTCCCATTATGGTTTTTTTACCTTTGCGGTTCCTCAACTCTACCCACACAGATTCTACATCATCTGACCCTACGTCATTTCTTGCTATTGATTTAATTTCATTTCTTACTAACAAAGCAACCCCACCCCCTCTGCCGACCTGCTTATCTTTTCAATAGGATGTATATCCTTGGATATTTAGCTCCCAGGCCTGATCCCCTTGCAGCCATGTCTCCATGATGCCCACCACATCATACCTGCCAATTTCAATCTGTACCACAAGCTCATTTACCTTATTTCGTATACTGCGTGCATTCAGATACAACACCTTCAGTCCTGTATTTCCCGCCCCCTTTCTCATTGTCGTCCCTTTATCTGATGTGCTTGAAGTTAGATTCCTAGCCCTTTCCAAACACTCTGTCCTATTTTGTGTTCTGGGGACTTTAATACCCTCTCCTGGGCTCTCCTTTCTTTTCAGTTTTTTCATAATTTTCCATGAAGTTGAATCCACCCCCCCACACGCTAACCTGCTGCTTTGTTTCCCATTAGTCAGACTTCTTGGAGTTTTACCCCCCTCCCTCCCCCCAACTTTCTAGTTTAAAGTCCTGTTGACCACCCTATTTACCCTTTTCACTAGAACATTGCTCCCAGATCGGTTCAGGTGGAGACCGTCCCAACGGTATAGATCCCTCCTGTTCCAATACTGATGCCAGTGCTCCACGAAATGGAACCCCACTTACCCGCACCACTCCTTTAGCCGCGTGTTTACTTCCCTTATTCTCGCGTCCCAATGCCAATTTGCACGATTCTTCCACCTGGCTTATCTAAAATAGTCCGTGATCAGGGAGAGTGTACATGGGGCTGTGGGAGGGGATTAAATGGGTGGGTAGAGTCAGTGATAGGGGAGAGTGTACATGGGGATGTGGGAGGGGAGTGAATGGGTGGGTAGAGTCAGTGATAGGGGAGAGTGTACATGGGGCTGTGAAAGGGGATTAAATGGGTGGGTAGAGTCAGTGATAGGGAAGAGTGTACATGGGGATGTGGGAGGGGAGTGAATGGGTGGGTAGAGTCAGTGATAGGGGAGAGTGTACATGGGGGTGTGGGAGGGGATTAAATGGGTGGGTAGAGTCAGTGATAGGGGAGGGTGTACATGGGGCTGTGGGAGGGGAGTGAATGGGTGGGTAGAGTCAGTGATAGGGGAGAGTGTACATGGGGCTGTGAAAGGGGATTAAATGGGTGGGTAGAGTCAGTGATAGGGGAGAGTGTACATGGGGATGTGGGAGGGGAGTGAATGGGTGGGTAGAGTCAGTGATAGGGGAGAGTGTACATGGGGGTGTGGGAGGGGATTAAATGGGTGGGTAGAGTCAGTGATAGGGGAGGGTGTACATGGGGCTGTGGGAGGGGATTAAATGGGTGGGTAGAGTCAGTGATAGGAGAGAGTGTACATGGGGCTGTGAGAGGGGATTAAATGGGTGGGTAGAGTCAGGGATAGGGGAGAGTGTACATGGGTCTGTGGGAGGGGAGTGAATGGGTGGGTAGAGTCAGTGAAAGGGGAGGGTGTACATGGGGCTGTGGGAGGGGAGTGAATGGGTGGGTAGAGTCAGTGAAAGGGGAGGGTGTACATGGGGCTATGGGAGGGGAGTGAATGGGTGGGTAGAGTCAGTGATAGGGGAGGGTATACATGGGGCTGTGGGAGGGGATTAAATGGGTGGGTAGAGTCAGTAATAGGGGAGAGTGTACATGGGGCTGTGGGAGGGTATTAAATGGGTGGGTAGAGTCAGTGATAGGGGGAGAGTGTACATGGGGCTGTGGGAGGGGGTTAAATGGGTGGGTAGAGTCAGTGATTGGGGAGAGTGTACATGGGGCTGTGGGAGGGGATTAAATCGGTGGGTAGAGTCAGTGATAGGGGAGGGTGTACATGGGGCTGTGGGAGGGGATTAAATCGGTGGGTAGAGTCAGTGATAGGGGAGAGTGTACATGGGGATGTGGGAGGGGAGTGAATGGGTGGGTAGAGTCAGTGATAGGGGAGAGTGTACATGGGGATGTGGGAGGGGATTAAATGGGTGGGTAGAGTCAGTGATAGGGGAGAGTACATGGGGCTGTGGGAGGGGATTAAATGGATGGGTAGAGTCAGTGACGGGGAGAGTGTACATGGGGCTGTGGGAGGGGATTAAATGGGTGGGTAGAGTCAGTGATAGGGGAGAGTGTACATGGGGGTGTGGGAGGGGAGTGAATGGGTGGGTAGAGTCAGTGATAGGGGAGAGTGTACATGGGGGTGTGGGAGGGGATTAAATGGGTGGGTAGAGTCAGTGATGGGGGAGAGTGTACATGGGGCTGTGGGAGGGGATTAAATGGGTGGGTAGAGTCAGTGATGGGGAGAGTGTACATGGGGCTGCAGGTAGAAAGTAACCATTTTTGAGTGATCAGTTGGAATTCCAGTCTAACCAGCAGCTGAATTTCAGACCATGAGGTGAAAGAGTAAATTCAACCTAACTAAGGGGGAGCTTGCCAGTAAAATGTTGATTCATTTCCAGGACAGTTTGAGTGCAGCCTGCTTTCTGCAGCAGCTGATCAGCTCGATGTTAACTGCCTGCAGACAGCAGTCATGTTAACTCAAGCTGAGGTCTTGAAATAGTTTCCTGACTGTATCCAGGCAGTTCAATCCATTAAAGCCTGTTGCAGTTTTACTGGAAACACCCAGGATTGTTACTGGCAATTCTCACTTCCTGAGCCCTGGAACCAGTTCCAACAGCAAGTGTCTGTCTGTCTGTAAGTTAGGTTCCCTGGGTAATGCCCATTCTTGCGGTACAGGGTCCCTCGTGTCGATGCTTACCCAGTGTCGATCTACACTCTGGGATCTTATCCAAGGATAGACTCCGGCTGGGAGAATCTGTGACTTGAGATTCCCTTTGAATCTATCAAACCTGTTTTTCTGAAACTCTAAAATTTTCTGATGATCTTTCGAATAGGAATCATTTCTCCGGTCTGGGTTGTGAAATCAGGCTAGCCGCTCCCCTGTGGGACGAAGGTTATTCCAGGAGAGAGAGCAGGGTCGGTTTATCCTGTTGGCCTCAGTGCGGGGTGTGTCAGTGGACTCTGTACACACTGGCTGTCTGCCCGCTCCACACACACAGCTCAGTCTGGGCTGGGGGTTAGACTCTGACATTTAGCTGTTGCTGCACAGCGCTCAGTGTTGTTCAGGACAGCCGGGGCTGGTAGGATGGGTTCTGCTGCTTTATTGGAGTGAAGGGGAGTGCTGTACTTCAGCAGAACAGGCAGTTTATTGGTCTCTGACTCGTGGCAAATGAAGGCGAGAGGCCAGGTTCCGGGTGACCTCACTGGCTCCTGCGTCAGAATGACAAAGCAGTCAGGCTGAGCTCGGATTCAGATGTAGAGGGTGAAGGTGTGGAGAGAATATAGGGACACAGACAGACTGGGGTATCTGTACCCTCCCCAGCTCCCCCACACAGATACCCCACAGACAGACTGGGGTATCTGTACCCTCCCCAGCTCCCCCACACAGATACCCCACAGACAGACTGGGGTATCTGTACCCTCCCCAGCTCCCCCACAGACAGACTGGGGTATCTGTACCCTCCCCAGCTCCCCCACAGACAGACTGGGGTATCTGTACCCTCCCCAGCTCCCCCACAGACAGACTGGGGTATCTGTACCCTCCCCAGCTCCCCCACACAGATACCCCACAAACAGCCCCGCTGCTCTGTAACTTATCCATTGAATAGCTAATCCCGTCAATCCATATCCCAAACTCGGATAGCAGATTGAAACACCAGCGTGTGATCAAATCATTTTATTGATGTTAGCACAAGGCAAACACTTGGAATATAACACATGAAAAATAGAAAAAATAAATATTTCTATAAATAAATTAAACCGTTTTCATGGAAAACTGATGTTAATATTAGACCACTGGACACGATGAAGAGCAGGGTACATATCTTTGAAAAATAAACTTTGACAATAAATAATTGGATATATTACAGTAACACCATATTGCAACATACAGTTGGTCAGATTAAACCGATCTGGTGAAGACTCGAGCACCATAACTCCAGCTGCAGGTTAATAAGGGGAGGAATCAGAGCTTCAGGATTCTCTCCCCCCACCCCACACCCCAGAGAGAGAGGGGGGAGACAGCCCTGTGCCCTCCCAGACAGACCCCCCCCAGCCCAGAGGCGGGGGGAGACAGCCCTTTGCCCTCCCAGACAGACCCCCCCCACCCCAGAGAGAGGGGGGGACAGCCCTGTGCCCTCCCGGACAGACCCCCCCCACCCCAGAGAGAGAGGGGGGAGACAGCCCTGTGCCCTCCCGGACAGACCCCCCCCAGCCCAGAGAGAGAGGGGGGAGACAGCCCTGTGCCCTCCCAGACAGACCCCCCCCAGCCCAGAGGCGGGGGGAGACAGCCCTGTGCCCTCCCGGACAGACCCCCCCCAGCCCAGAGAGAGGGGGGGACAGCCCTGTGCCCTCCCAGACAGACCCCCCCCCCCCACCCCAGAGAGAGAGGGGTGGGGGGGGGGACAGCCCTGTGCCCTCCCGGACAGACCCCCCCACCCCAGAGAGAGGGGGGGACAGCCCTGTGCCCTCCCGGACAGACGCCCCACCCCAGAGAGAGAGGGGGGGGAGACAGCCCTGTGCCCTCCCGGACAGACCCCCCCACCCCAGAGAGAGGGGGGGGACAGCCCTGTGCCCTCCCAGACAGACCCCCCCAGCCCAGAGAGAGGGGGGGACAGCCCTGTGCCCTCCCGGACAGACGCCCCACCCCAGAGAGAGAGGGGGGGGAGACAGCCCTGTGCCCTCCCGGACAGACCCCCCCAGCCCAGAGAGAGGGGGGGGGACAGACCCCCCCCAGCCCAGAGAGAGGGGGGGGGGACAGCCCTGTGCCCTCCCAGACAGACCCCCCCACCCCAGAGAGAGGGGGGGACAGCCCTGTGCCCTCCCAGACAGACCCCCCCAGCCCAGAGAGAGGTGGGGGGGGGGACAGCCCTGTGCCCTCCCGGACAGACCCCCCCCAGCCCAGAGAGAGGGGGGGACAGCCCTGTGCCCTCCCAGACAGACCCCCCCCCAGCCCAGAGAGAGAGAGGGGGAGACAGACCTGTGCCCTCCCGGACAGACGCATGCAGTGCCGGGGATGAGTCTGTGCCCGGAGCTGCCTACAAGGCGAGCAATGTGGGGGAGTTGAGGGAGTCTGAAGAATGTTCACTGCCGCTTCCCGGGCGGGTGACAGAGCCGCAGCCGGAAATCTCCGGGTAGCTGAAAGCGAAGGAGGAGGAATAGGAGCCGCTGGGGGTCTCGGGCAGGACGGGTGTGCACAGGGGCTCCCAGTCGGCAGGTAGCGAGGAATAGAGCGGCTCCCAGTCGGCCAGGCCGATTAAATCCACATCAGGGACCGATCTCCCCGAGTCCAGGCTGCTCAGGAAGTCCGGGGCCGGGGTCTGGGCCGGGGTCTGGGCCGGGGTCTGGGCGCTGGCGGTGCGGAGAGTCTGGGCTTCAGGCTCCGGGATCCTGCAGACGGGCCGGTGAGCGGCCAGGATAAACTCCAGCTTCTCCTTCTCCTTCAGCAGCTCCGCAATCTCCGTCTCCAGGACAGACTTCACCCCCTCCAACTGCTCCGTCTCCTGTGGGCAACAAGGGGGGAGTTAGACCAGCGGCACAGAGAGTGACCCGGTCCCCGTGTCCCTGTCCAGCCCCAAACCCCCCATCACCCCCCCCAACCCCGTGTCCCTGCCCAGCCCCAACCCCGTCCCCGTGTCCCTGCCCAGCCCCAAACCCCCCCACCCAACCCCGTGTCCCTGCCCAGCCCCAACCCCCCATCACCCCCCCAACCCCGTGTCCCTGCCCAGCCCCAAACCCCCCATCACCCAACCCCGTGTCCCTGCCCAGCCCCAAACCCCCCATCACCCCCCCCAACCCCGTCCCCGTGTCCCTGTCCAGCCCCAAACCCCCCATCCCCATCCCCCTGTCCAGCTCCAGCCCCAACCCCCCACCCACCCACCACCACCCCCACCATCACCCCCCAAAGCCCCCATCCCCCTCCCCCACCCCATCTCCCCCCATCCCCATGTCCCTGTCCAGCCCCAAACCCCCCATCAGCCCCCCAAACCCAACCCCCCACCCACCATCACCCCCCCCCCCCACCCCAATCACCCCCCCCACCCACCCACCATCACCCCCATCGCCCCCCGGACACTCACCGTTTGCAGGGTATCGGTCAGCTCCCTCCTCCTGTTGCGACATTTGGCTGCGGCCAGTTTATTTCGCTCCCTCCGAACTTTCCGCTTCTCCTCATCCTCAGGACTCAGCTGGGAACCGACAGGGAGAGAGTTAGAGACCCAGTGAGGAACAGCCCGGCCCCCACCCACACATACACCCCCCCAAAACCTCACACACACCCCCAAACACACACCCCCACCCCATACACCCCCCCATACCCCACACACCCACAACATACAACCCCCACCCCATCCACACACCCCACACACACCCCCCCAAACATACACCCCCACCCCATCCCACCCCCACACACACCCCCCCCAACCACAACCCCCACCCCATCCACACACCCCACACACCCCCCCCCCCACACCCACCCCCACCCCACACCCCCCCCATACCCCACACCCACCCCCCCCCCCCCCCCATCCCCCACCCACACCACACACCCCCCCCCATACCCCACCACACCCCCCCCCCCACCCCCCACACACACACCCCCCCCCAAACCCACACACACACACACCCCCCCCCCAAACCCCACACACACCACCCCCCCCCCAAACCCCACACACACACACACACCCCCCCCCAAACCCCACACACACACACACCCCCCCCCAAACCCAACACACACACCCCCCCCCAAACCCTACACACACACCCCCCCCCCAAACCCTACACACACACCCCCCCCCAAACCCCATACACACACACACCCCCCCCCCAAACCCCATACACACACACACCCCCCCCCCAAACCCCATACACACACACACCCCCCCCCCAAACCCCCATACACACACACCCCCCCAAACCCCATACACACACACCCCCCTCCCCAAACCCCATACACACCCCCCCCAAACCCCATACACACCCCCCCCAAACCCCATACACACCCCCCCAAACCCCATACACACCCCCCCCAAACCCCATACACACCCCCCCCCAAACCCCACACACACACACACCCCCCCCCCCAAACCCACACACACACACACCCCCCCCCCAAACCCCATACACACACACACCCCCCCCAAACCCCATACACACACACCCCCCTCCCCAAACCCCATACACACACCCCCCCCAAACCCCATACACACCCCCCCCAAACCCCATACACACCCCCCCCAAACCCCATACACACCCCCCCCAAACCCCATACACACCCCCCCCAAACCCCATACACACCCCCCCCAAACCCCATACACACCCCCCCCAAACCCCATACACACCACACCCCCCCCAAACCCCATACACACCACACCCCCCCCCAAACCCCATACACACCACACCCCCCCAAACCCCATACACACCACACCCCCCCCAAACCCCATACACACCCCCCCCAAACCCCATACACACCCCCCCCCCCAAACCCCATACACACCCCCCCCCCCAAAACCCCATACACACCCCCCCCCCCAAAACCCCATACACACCCCCCCCCAAAACCCCATACACACCCCCCCCCCAAAACCCCATACACAACTCCCCCCCCCAAAACACACCCCACAAATACACCCCCCCTCCCCAAACACAAACACACCCCACCCCCCCACAAATAGACCCACCCCCCAAACCACAGCATCGCTCAGCCGAGACTCACCTGTTCAGATTTGCCCCTCCGGCCGGAGTGTTTGCTGACGGTGGCCCGGGACTGGGGGTAGGGGCTGTGCCCGGGGCTGTAGGGGTGACTCCGGCTCATTGTGGACAGGCCGGTTGGCTGCACCATCCACTGGAGCTCCCGGCGGCTGCTCAGGGCGGTCAGGGTGGGGACGAAGGAGCTGCCGTGGTCCGAGATTTCCTGAAGGGGGGGGAAAAGAAAGACATTAAAACACAGCCCGACCCCCACAACCTGCAAATCTCCACCCCCCCCCCACCAACAACAACCTGCAAATCTCCACCCCCCCCCCACCAACAACAACCTGCAAATCCCCCCCCCCCAAACAACAACAACCTGCAAATCCCCCCCCCCCAAACAACAACAACCTGCAAATCTCCACCCCACCCCCAACAACAACAACAACAACAACCTGCAAATCTCCACCCCACCCCCAACAACAACAACAACAACAACCTGCAAATCCCCCCCCACCCCCAACAACAACAACAACAACAACCTGCAAATCTCCCCCCCACCCCCAACAACAACAACAACCTGCAAATCTCCCCCCACCCCCAACAACAACAACAACAACAACAACCTGCAAATCTCCACCCCCCCCCAAACAACAACAACCTGCAAATCTCCCCCCCACCCCCAACAACAACAACAACAACAACCTGCAAATCCCCCCCCCACCCCCAACAACAACAACAACAACCTGCAAATCCCCCCCCCACCCCCAACAACAACAACAACAACAACCTGCAAATCCCCCCCCACCCCCAACAACAACAACAACCTGCAAATCTCACCCCCCCCCCAACAACAACAACCTGCATCACCCCCACCCCCAACAACAACAACCTGCAAATCTCCCCCCACCCCCAACAACAACAACAACAACAACCTGCAAATCCCCCCCCCACCCCCAACAACAACAACAACCTGCAAATCCCCCCAACAACAACAACCTGCAAATCTCACCCCCCCCCCCAACAACAACAACAACAACAACCTGCAAATCCCCCCCCACCCCCAACAACAACAACAACAACCTGCAAATCTCCCCCCCACCCCCCAAACAACAACAACAACAACCTGCAAATCTCCACCCCCCCCCCAACAACAACAACCTGCAAATCTCCACCCCACCCCAACAACAACAACAACAACCTGCAAATCTCCACCCCCCCAACAACAACAACAACAACAACCTGCAAATCTCCACCCCCCCCAACAACAACAACAACAACCTGCAAATCTCCACCCCCCCCCAACAACAACAACCTGCAAATCTCCCCCCCCCCAAACAACAACAACCTGCAAATCTCCCCCCCACCCCCAAACAACAACAACCTGCAAATCTCCCCCCCCCAAACAACAACAACCTGCAAATCTCCCCCCCACCCCCAAACAACAACAACCTGCAAATCTCCCCCCCACCCCCAAACAACAACAACCTGCAAATCTCCCCCCCCCCAAACAACAACAACCTGCAAATCTCCCCCCCACCCCCAAACAACAACAACCTGCAAATCTCCCCCCCCACCCCCCAAACAACAACAACCTGCAAATCTCCCCCCCACCCCCCAAACAACAACAACCTGCAAATCTCCCCCCCCCCACAACAACAACCACCTGCAAATCTCCCCCCCACCCCCCAAACAACAACCACCTGCAAATCTCCCCCCCACCCCCCAAACAACAACCACCTGCAAATCTCCCCCCCACCCCCCAAACAACAACCACCTGCAAATCTCCCCCCACCCCCCAAACAACAACCACCTGCAAATCTCCCCCCCCAAACAACAACCACCTGCAAATCTCCCCCCTCCCCACAACAACAACCTGCAAATCTCCCCCCCCAACAACAACAACCACCTGCAAATCATCCCCTCCCCCAACAACAACAACCACCTGCAAATCATCCCCCCCCCCAACAACAACCTGCAAATCATCCCCCCCCCACAACAACCTGCAAATCATCCCCCCCCCCACAACAACCTGCAAATCATCCCCCCCAACAACAACAACCTGCAAATCATCCCCCCCCCAACAACAACAACCTGCAAATCATCCCCCCCCCAACAACAACAACTTGCAAATCCCCCCCAACAACAACAACCTGCAAATCCCCCCCCAACAACAACAACCTGCAAATCCCCCCCCAACAACAACAACCTGCAAATCCCCCCCCCAACAACAACAACCTGCAAATCCCCCCCCAACAACAACAACCTGCAAATCCCCCCCCCCAACAACAACAACAACCTGCAAATCCCCCCCCCAACAACAACAACAACCTGCAAAATCCCCCCCCAACAACAACAACAACCTGCAAATCCCCCCCCAACAACAACAACAACCTGCAAATCCCCCCCCAACAACAACAACCTGCAAATCCCCCCCCAACAACAACAACCTGCAAATCCCCCCCCAACAACAACAACCTGCAAATCCCCCCCCCAACAACAACAACCTGCAAATCATCCCCCCCCCCCCACCACCAACAGCCCGACGCCCACAACCTGCAAACCCCCGCCCCCCTCGTGTGGGTGATTTTATGAATGGAGCCCGCGTCACGGCGCGGGACACAGGTTATTAATAAGCGGGCTCTGATTGGTCCAGAGCGAACGCGTCAGCAGCTCCCCAGACGTCACGCTTTACGCAAAGGCGCGTTTGGATTCTCCGTGAATGGAGCAAAAAATTATCAATGAACCCGGCGGGGGGCAGGGGGAGATGTGGTGGTTACTACCCCCTCCCCGGGGCCATTCCCTCCCTCTCCCCGGTACTGTCCCCTCTCTCTCTCTCTCCTCGGGGCCATTCCCTCCCTCTCCCCGGTACTGTCCCTCTCTCTCTCTCCTCGGGGCCATTCCCTCCCTCTCCCCGGTACTATCCCTCTCACTTACCGGGGCGCTGCTGTTGCTGGCCGGGCTGCCCAGGCTGGAGAAGGAATCAGCGGGTGAATAATAATGTGGATCCCCCATGGAGGGGGAGTTACTGCAGCGAGAAACCGAATCGTAATCGGTGCCGAAAGGCTGGAACATGGTGCAGGCAACCCGGGGTCACTCCGGCTTCACTCCGGGATCAGTCCGCCTCTCGGTGCTCACTCCGGGTTCTGTCGGTGTCCGGGTCTGTCTCACTCCGGGTTCTGTCTGTCTCACTCCGGGTCTGTCTCCGGGTTCTGTCGGTGTCCGGGTCTCTCTCACTCCGGGTTCTGTGTCCGATTCTGTCTCCGGGTCTGTCTCTCTCCGGGTCTGTCTCACTCCGAATTATGTGTCTGACTCGGACTCTCCGATCTCCGCCTTTTATCCAGGTCGGGGCGGTGACGCAGTCTGGATTCTACCACCAGGTCCGGGATTTCGGGGAGGGAGAGTCTGGGTCACACAGAAATCAGAAACATCAGAGCGACAGGACCGGGAGCAGCAGAGACATGGAGCCGGATTAAACCAGGATCCCGCTCCAGACATCACTCTCCAGCTCCGTTACCCCGGGATCTGCCCCCTCTATTCAGTCTGGAACCTGCTGGATACCCCCCGCCACCTTGGTAGAGTCCGGCACCGGGAACCCGATGACGTAGATGTCCTTATTTGGAATGAGAGCCGCTCCGAGTCCGGGAACCAGGGGGAAGGGTGGACCCGGAGCCAAAACAGAGACAAACACAGAAACAAACACACAGCAAGATCCCACACTGACAGGGGGCAGGGTGAATCCGGCATAGGAAGATCCCATCGTGACAGGGGACAGGGTGAACCCAGAGCCAAACAAATCCACACAAAAACGCACACAGCAAGATCCCACACTGACAGCTCTGGCCAGGCCAACCGAGCACCATTAAAAATAAATTCACCAAAAGAGCGGATGCATGGTGAAGCTGCAGCACAAGCAGAAAGAAACCGTGTCCGTCACATCAATATTCATTTTGGCTCCGAATTGCACCAAGTGCTCTCTCTCAGACGCAGAGATCCTTAATCACTGCCACATTTCTCTATTTATATCCCATGTCTTTACATTTAAAGCCAGTATCGTCACTCTGTCTGATCATCCGAACATGTACAACTTATTGTCCTCTGTGTGTATGCAATGAATATTAATGCCCAGTGTGAGATGTCATTCCCAGCACAGGTTCCAAGTCGCAGTATAGGCTGATATCTCTACCATAGACCATTTTTTATTCATTCATGGGATATGACCATCACTGGCTGGACCAGCATTTATTGCCCATCCCTAGTTGCCCTTGGGAAGGTGGTGGTGACCTGCCTTCTGGAACCGCTGAAGTCCATGTGGTGTAGGTACACCCACAGTGCTGTTAGGGAGGGAGTTCCAGGATTTTGACCCAGTGACAATGAAGGAACGGCGATATATTTCCAAGTCAGGATGGCGAGTGACTTGGAGGGGAACTTCCAGATGGTGGTGTTTCCATGTGTCTGCTGCCCTTGTCCTTCTAGATGGTAGCGGCCGTGGGTTTGGAAGGAGGCTTGGTGAGTTGCTGCAGTGCATCTTGTAGATGGTACACACTGCTGCTACTGTGCGTCGGCGGTGGGGCTAGTAGATGTTTAGGATGGTGGGTGTGTTGCAAATCAAGTGGGCTGCTTTGTCCTGGATGGTGTTGAGCTTCTTGAGTGTTGTTGGAGCTGCACTCATCCAGACAAGTGGGGTGTATTCCATCACAGTCCTGGCTTGTGACTTTCAGATGGTGGGCAAGCTTTGGGGAGTGAGAAGTCAGAGCCTTTGGAATTCCCACTAACAACCAATTTAAGATTATCAGTCAGGCTCACAATGTGGCTCACTTATGCTTGCTAGAAGCTACATACATTCATACAACTGGTTTAGCCCTTCACTGTCAGATCAGGCTTGACCACATAAAACACTATCATGTCCTGCACTCATCTGCCAAAACTGCTCATGATTCCATGATCATGCCAGTATGCAAAGGTAACATTTAGCCCATTTTGATCCCTTCCCCCCACCCCACCCCACCCCCACTAGGGCCATCTGTCACTTGCTCATCCTGCTTTCTACCCTTAATGTCACCATTAGCACATTCCATGGCTAATTACACCACCGTCAACACCCCTTTGTCCTTTTGTCTATGACACCTTTGGCAATCTCTTCTTTGCCTCCACCTATCACTGGCCCTCTATCCAGCTCTACCTGTCCCACCCACCCCCCCTCAACTAGATTATATTTCATCTCATTTCTATTTTTCCTTAGTTCTGATGAAGAGTCACATGAACTCGAAACGTTAACTGTGTTCCTCTCCGCAGACGCTGTCAGACCTGCTGAGCTTTTCCAGCTATTTTTGTTTTTGTTGCAAAGGTAACCCCTGACTCTTGTTTTGCAAACGGTATTCTTAAACCCCTCTACCCTGTCCCTTCCATCCTCACCTCTAACAGGTACAAGGAGCTCATGGACACTTTGTCATTAAGATTAAAACCATTTAATCAACTGCCTCCTCTACGTCCTTCCCTTCCACTACCCAGCAGGGCCAAACCTCCTCTAAGGCTCACCCTGCCCAATCCAAGCTCACCTTGCCCATGAGTCTCAGCTCCCATAATTATTAATATTGGTAACGGTTTTCTATTCCTCAGATACTGTTCTGCTCTCTTTCAATTCTACCCTTGACCTTTTCGTCCTTGAAAACGACACCCCATCTCCAACCTCCCATTTCTCTGCAAAGTCCTTGAACATGTTGTCCCCTCCTAAATGCATGCCCGCCTCTCCTGGAACTCCATGTTTGAACCCCTCCAATCAGGTTTCTATCTGTGCTACAGTATCGAAACATCTCTTACTGAAGTCACAAATATCATCCCATGTGCAAGTGATAAATGTAAACTATCCTTCCTTGTCCTTTGTGACTTTGACATCCTCCTCCAACATCTCTTTACTGTCGTCCAGCTGGGTGAGACCACTCTCGCCAGGTTCTATTCATATCTATCCAGTCATAGCCAGAGAATCACTGCAATTCTTCTTTTCTTGGTCCTGAAATGCTACCTCTGGTGTCTCCAAAGATCTATCCTTGGCCCACTCCAATTTCTTATCTACATGCTATCCCATGATACATGATCAAAAGTAGAATGTTAGTTTCCACGTGTACACTGATGACACCCAGCTCTACCATGCCACCTCACTTGACCCCTCCATTGTCTCTAAATTATCAGAACGCTTATCAGACCTTCAGTACTGCGTGAGCAGAAATTTCTGCAACTAATTACTAGGACCCCACCACAGCTTGGCTCTCAAGCCACTGATTCTATCCCACTCCTTGGCTGCTCTCTGAGACTAAACCAAACTATTTGCGATCTTGGTGTCATATTTGAATCCGAGGTGAACTTCCAACTCAATGTTGAATATGTATTCCCATTGATTAAATATTCCCACTGAGTTTATACTCATATTAAGTATATATAAATTGAGTGTATGCTCCTATTTAATGTATATTCCCACTGAGTATATACTCCCATTTAATATATACTCCTACTGATTATATACTCCCATTGAGGGTATACTCCCATTGAGTATACACTCCTACTAAGGGTATAGTCCCATTAAATGTACACTCCCACTGAGTGTATACTCCCATTGAATGTTTACACCCATTGAGTGTATACTTCCATTTAATGTATACTCCTACTGAGTATATACTCCCACTGAGGGTATACGCCCATTGAGTGTACACTCCCACTAAGGGTATAGTCCCATTGTGTGTACACTCCCACTGAGAGTATATTCCCACTGAGCATATATTCCCACTGGGTGTAAATTCCCACTGAGTGTATATTCCCATTGAGCATATATTCCCATTGAGTGATTATTCCCATTGAGTGTATGTTCCCACTGAATGTGTACTCCCATTGAATGTATACTCCCTCTGAGTGTATATTCCAAGTGAGCGTATACTCCCATGAGCGTATATTCCCATTGAGTGTATACTGCCATTGAGAGTATATTCCCACTCAGTGTATATTCCCATTGAGTGTATACTCCCATTGAATGTATACTCCCACTGAGTGTATACTCCTACTGAGTGTATACTCCCATTGAGTGTATACTCCCACTAAGTGTATACTCCCATTGAGTGTATATTCCCACTGGGGAGACAAGGGTTTGGTTGGGGGTGGTGAATGGGGGCTGTGAGCGGAGACAAGGATGTGTGTGGTGTTGGGGGGTAGTTGGAGGATGCAGGGGTGGGTGGAGCGGGGAGGCAAATGTGGGATTTGGAACCTTCCCTGCTTGTCTGCATGAGCTTCCACAATCTGAGTGCTGCTACAGTCTGCTCCCAGGAACCAGCAGCTGCCAGTATCTGCAGTTTGGCAGGATCTAGCAGCCCGCCCCCAGGTAGGGCCTCTCTAACCGCATTCCCTGACTGACAGCCTCGTGTTTTCTGGGAATCCCTCTACGGGGGCCCCATAAATAGTCTGATGAGTTCCAGTCTTTACCACAACACAGCCTTCGATTACTGGCTCCAGTCCCAGGCGTTTACAGTGATCACAGCAAAACATCACATCAACTGTGTTAGCAGTCAGTGTCCATCCCTACTCCAGGGAGAAATCCCTCCTGTGGTTGGGTTGTCAGCAGCTGGTAAACATTAGATCCAAAAGCTGCATTTCCTCAGAATATAACCTTCCCAAATGATACTGTTTTGTGTAAAGAAGAAAAAGAATGTGAGACCAACATGTGGAATTAATTAGAGCTGACCAAGTAATGTCGGAAATATTTATCCAATAACTTTCACTGACAGTAAACCAAGTCCCGTGCATTGAAACTTCATATTCACACAATGTGCTGTGCTGCTAATGTGGGTGTCTTGTTCATTATGTATGCACATGTTTTATTGATTACAAGATGCAGCACAAATTATTCATCTTGGCTTGGTCATATGTTAAGTGTGCCGGCACACACTCCTCCTCACCCAGCCTTTTTTTATTTGCTCATAGGCTGCGGGTGTTGCTGGCAAGTCCAACATTTATTGCCCATCCCTAGTTACCCTTGAGGAGGTGGTGGTGAGCTGCCTTCTTGAGCCGCTGCGGTCCCTGTGGTGTAGGTACACCCACAGTGCTGTTAGGAAGGAGTTTCGGAGTTTTTACCCGGCAACTGAAAGAATGGCGATATATTTCCAAGTCAGGGTGGTGAGTGACTTGGAGGGGAACTTGCAGTTGATAGTATTCTGTTGTCTAAACTCGAATAGATCCTGTTCACCCATAACCTCCGTGCTTACAAACCTACAATAGCTTCCATTTAAGTAATACCCCAATTTTAAAATTTTCATCTTTGTTTTTTAAATCCCTCCATAACCTCATCCCTGCTTATCCTCACTCGCACCAAGTTCCACGCTCCTGTTTTAGCAATGCCTCAATTTTCAAATTCCCATCCTTTTTTCAAATCCCTCCATGACCTCACCCCTTCCATATCTCTGTAATCTCCTCCAGCCCTACAATTTTGCAAGATCTCTGTCCTCCTCCAATTCCAGCCTCTTAAGCATCCCTGATTTTAATCACTTCACCATTGGCAACCGTGCCTTTAGCTGCCTGGCCCTAAGCTTGGGATTCACTCTTTAAACCTCTCCACCTCTCTCCCTTCTTTTAACACTTTCCTTAAAACTTCCATCTTTGACTGAACAGTTGATATGAGTTCAATGGAAGGGATTCATTGATCCTAAGTCCCATTATTTTCTCCATAACTATCTTTTAGCTAACACTGAATACAAAAAATCCTTCCACCAAATATCCTGGAAATGGTCACAATTTTTTTGTCTGTTGAAATATTGGCCATTTTGAAGTTTGCAGGAAGAAATCAATGTAGTGTAAGCAGTGTTGGTGAAACCCCCACTGTCTTTTCCTAACAGGCAATGATATTATTCTAAATCTTTACAAAAACTGGTTAGGCAGCTGGAGTATAAGAATATAAGAAATAGGAGCTCAAGTGGGTCGTTCAGCCCCTTGAACCTGCTCTGCTATTCAATAAGATCATGACTGATCTTCCACTTCAACTCCAGCTTCCCACACTATCCCCATATCCATTCATTCTCCAAGTATCCAAATCTCTGATTTGAATATACTCAACAACTGAGAATCCAGCACCCTCTAGGATAGAGAATTCCAAAGATTTACAACCTTTATCCTGAGACTATGTCACTGTGTTCTAGACCCGCCAGCCAGGGATACATCCACTCCCTGTCAAACCCCTTAGGAATTTGATATGTTTCAGTGAGATTGCGTTGTATTCTTCTAAACACTAGGGAATAGAGACCCACTCTTCTTAATCTCTCCTGAAAGGAAAAGCACCTCCTCACAGGAAACAGCCTAGACAAGCTTCAGTACACTCCCTCTAAGGTAAATATATTCTTTAGGAAAGGAGACCAAAATTGTACACAGTCATCCAGGTGTAGTCTCAGCAAGACTCTATATAACTGCAGTAAGACTTCTTTTCTCTTGTACACCAATCCCTTTGTAATGACAGCTAACAGAGTATTGTGTCCAATTCTAGGCCTCACACTTTAGGAAGGGTATCAAGGCCCTTGGAGAGGGTGCAGATTGGGACCAGGGGTGAGAGACCTCGGTTACATGGAGAGACTGGAGAAGCTGGGACTGTTCTGGTTAAAACAGAGGATGTTAATTGGGAAATTTAATAGAAATATTCAAAATTAGAAAGGGTTTTGATGGAGTTATTCAAGAGAAAGTGTTTCCAGTGGTGGGAGTGCGGATAACCAGAGGACATAGATTTAAGTTGTTTGGCAAAAGAACTGGAGAAAAGGAGCACTTTTTTTCTGCAGTGAGTTATTATGATTTATGTAGTACGCACCAGCTCATAGTACTCATAGGCCACACCTACAGTGAGCTTGTTAAAGTGGAGAATGGGCTTTTCGAGTTGTACGTGTAAGCGACTGCTGTGACAGTAGCTAGCTAACCAGTGTGAAGTATTAATTATGCAAATATTTTATGGGTGAAGTGAGTGCTGGTGCTCTAGATAGGTAATAAAGAGAAGGGAGTGGTGTAACCTGCTTCACGAACGTCACTGAATCTTCCGTGCACTGAGCTGCAGCTAATAACAGTGCGAAATCCACCTGGACTCTGATAGCTAGCCAAGTTACACCCTACTGGACAGATACATTCCATCCAGTGTCCTTCTACATTCAAAGTGTTTACATTCTGTTTTTATCTTCCCCCCTCCCTTCTTCCATCTCTCTCTCCCTCTTGTCTTTCTCTTTTCCTTTTGCTGTCTCACGCTTTCCCTGTCTGTGTTTCTCTCTCTCCCATTTCCTTTCATTCTCTCTCTCTCTCTTGCCCTCCACTCACCCAGACTGGACGTAATATTCCAGTTGAGGCTGAACCAGTGTTTTATACAGGCTCACCATGTTTTCTCCATGTTCTTGTACTCTATGCCCCTATATGCTATAGGCTTTATTAACAGCTCTCTCCACCTGTCCT
>NW_027597482.1:0-78787 GCF_964194155.1 Cetorhinus maximus | reverse complement strand
TATGGGAGAGGGATAATGAGTGTGTGTATGGGATTGGGATAGTGAGTGTGGGTGGGAGTGAGAGAGTGAGTGTGTGTGTGGGAGTGAGAGAGTGAGTGTGTGTATGGGAGTGAGAGAGTGAGTGTGTGTGTGGGAGTGAGAGAGTGAGTGTGTGTGTGGGAGTGAGATAGTGAGTGTGTGTGGGAGTGAGAGAGTGAGTGTGTGTGGGAGTGAGAGAGTGAGTGTGTGTGGGAGTGAGAGAGTGAGTGTGTGTATGGGAATGAGATAGTGAGTGTGTGTGTGGGAGTGAGAGAGTGAGTGTGTGTATGGGAGTGGGATAGTGAGTGTGTGGGAGTGAGAGAGTGAGTGTGTGTATGGGAGTGGGATAGTGAGTTTGTGTATGGGAGTGAGAGAGTGAGTGTGTGTGTGGGAGTGAGATAGTGAGTGTGTCTATGGGAGTGGGATAGTGAGTGTGTGTATGGGAGTGAGAGAGTGAGTGTGTGTGGGAGTGGGATA
This sequence comes from Cetorhinus maximus, assembly GCF_964194155.1. NCBI lineage: Eukaryota > Metazoa > Chordata > Chondrichthyes > Lamniformes > Cetorhinidae > Cetorhinus > Cetorhinus maximus. The sequence continues at coordinate 78,292 of NW_027597482.1, read as the reverse complement.
GTGAGTGTGTGTGTGGGAGTGGGATAGTGTGAGTGTGTGTGGGAGTGGGATAGTGAGTGTGTGTGGGAGTGAGATAGTGAGTGTGTGTGGGAGTGGGATAGTGAGTGTGTGTATGGGAGTGGGATAGTGAGTGTGTGAGGGAGTGGGATAGTGAGTGTGTGTGGGAGTGGGATAGTGAGTGTGTGTGTGGGAGTGGAATCGTGAGTGTGTGTGTGGGAGTGGGATAGTGAGTGTGTGAGGGAGTGGGATAGTGAGTGTGTGTGGGAGTGAGAGAGTGAGTGTGTATGTGGGAGTGGGATAGTGAGTGTGTGTGGGAGTGGGATAGTGAGTGTGTGTGGGAGTGAGATAGTGAGTGTGTGTGGGAGTGGGATAGTGAGTGTGTGTGGGAGTGAGATAGTGAGTGTGTGTGGGAGTGAGATAGTGAGTGTGTGTGGGAGTGGGATAGTGAGTGTGTGTGGGAGTGAGATAGTGAGTGTGTGTGGGAGTGAGAGAGTGAGTGTGTGTGGGAGTGAGATAGTGAGTGTGTGTGGGAGTGGGATAGTGAGTGTGTGTGTGAGTGAGATAGTGAGTGTGTGTGTGGGAGTGGGATAGTGAGTGTGTGTGGGAGTGAGATAGTGAGTGTGTGTGTGGGAGTGGGATAGTGAGTGTGTGTGTGAGTGAGATAGTGAGTGTGTGTGTGGGAGTGGGATAGTGAGTGTGTGTGGGAGTGAGATAGTGAGTGTGTGTGGGAGTGGGATAGTGAGTGTGTGAGGGAGTGAGATAGTGAGTGTGTGTGGGAGTGGGATAGTGAGTGTGTGTGGGAGTGGGATAGTGAGTGTGTGTGTGAGTGAGATAGTGTGAGTGTGTGTGGGAGTGGGATAGTGAGTGTGTGTGGGAGTGGGATAGTGAGTGTGTGTGGGAGTGGGATAGTGAGTGTGTGTGGAATGAGAGAGTGAGTGTGTGTGGGAGTGGGATAGTGAGTGTGTGTGGGAGTGGGATAGTGAGTGTGTGTGTGGGAGTGAGATAGTGTGAGTGTGTGTGGGAGTGGGATAGTGAGTGTGTGTGGGAGTGGGATAGTGAGTGTGTGTGGAATGAGAGAGTGAGTGTGTGTGGGAGTGGGATAGTGAGTGTGTGTGGGAGTGGGATAGTGAGTGTGAGTGTGGGAGTGAGATAGTGTGAGTGTGTGTGGGAGTGGATAGTGAGTGTGTGTGTGGGAGTGAGAGAGTGAGTGTGTGTGTGGGAGTGGGATAGTATGAGTGTGTGTGGGAGTGGGATAGTGAGTGTGTGTGTGGGAGTGAGATAGTGAGTGTGTGTGTGGGAGTGAGATAGTGAGTGTGTGAGGGAGTGGGATAGTGAGTGTGTGTGTGGGAGTGGGATAGTGAGTGTGTGTGGGAGTGGGATAGTGAGTGTGTGTGGGAGTGGGATAGTGAGTGTGTGTGGGAGTGGGATAGTGAGTGTGTGTGGGAGTGAGAGAGTGAGTGTGTGTGGGAGTGAGATAGTGAGTGTGTGTGTGAGTGAGATAGTGAGTGTGTGTGGGAGTGGGATAGTGAGTGTGTGTGAGTGAGATAGTGAGTGTGTGTGTGAGTGAGATAGTGAGTGTGTGTGGGAGTGAGAGAGTGAGTGTGTGTGGGAGTGAGATAGTGAGTGTGTGTGTGAGTGAGATAGTGAGTGTGTGTGGGAGTGAGAGAGTGAGTGTGTGTATGGGAGTGAGATAGTGAGTGTGTGTGTGGGAGTGAGAGAGTGAGTGTGTGTATGGGAGTGAGATAGTGAGTGTGTGTGGGAGTGGGATAGTGAGTGTGTGTGGGAGTGGGATAGTGAGTGTGTGTGGGAGTGGGATAGTGAGTGTGTGTGGGAGTGGGATAGTGAGTGTGTGTGGGAGTGGGATAGTGAGTGTGTGTGGGAGTGGGATAGTGAGTGTGTGTGGGAGTGAGAGAGTGAGTGTGTGTGGGAGTGAGATAGTGAGTGTGTGTGTGAGTGAGATAGTGAGTGTGTGTGGGAGTGGGATAGTGAGTGTGTGTGTGAGTGAGATAGTGAGTGTGTGTGTGAGTGAGATAGTGAGTGTGTGTGGGAGTGAGAGAGTGAGTGTGTGTGGGAGTGAGATAGTGAGTGTGTGTGTGAGTGAGATAGTGAGTGTGTGTGGGGTGAGAGAGTGAGTGTGTGTATGGGAGTGAGATAGTGAGTGTGTGTGTGGGAGTGAGAGAGTGAGTGTGTGTATGGGAGTGAGATAGTGAGTGTGTGTGGGAGTGGGATAGTGAGTGTGTGTGGGAGTGGGATAGTGAGTGTGTGTGGGAGTGGGATAGTGAGTGTGTGTGGGAGTGGGATAGTGAGTGTGTGTGGGAGTGGGATAGTGAGTGTGTGTGGGAGTGGGATAGTGAGTGTGTGTGTGGGAGTGGAATCGTGAGTGTGTGTGTGGGAGTGGGATAGTGAGTGTGTGAGGGAGTGGGATAGTGAGTGTGTGTGGGAGTGAGAGAGTGAGTGTGTATGTGGGAGTGGGATAGTGAGTGTGTGTGGGAGTGGGATAGTGAGTGTGTGTGGGAGTGAGATAGTGAGTGTGTGTGGGAGTGGGATAGTGAGTGTGTGTGGGAGTGAGATAGTGAGTGTGTGTGGGAGTGAGATAGTGAGTGTGTGTGGGAGTGGGATAGTGAGTGTGTGTGGGAGTGAGATAGTGAGTGTGTGTGGGAGTGAGAGAGTGAGTGTGTGTGGGAGTGAGATAGTGAGTGTGTGTGGGAGTGGGATAGTGAGTGTGTGTGTGAGTGAGATAGTGAGTGTGTGTGTGGGAGTGGGATAGTGAGTGTGTGTGGGAGTGAGATAGTGAGTGTGTGTGTGGGAGTGGGATAGTGAGTGTGTGTGTGAGTGAGATAGTGAGTGTGTGTGTGGGAGTGGGATAGTGAGTGTGTGTGGGAGTGAGATAGTGAGTGTGTGTGGGAGTGGGATAGTGAGTGTGTGAGGGAGTGAGATAGTGAGTGTGTGTGGGAGTGGGATAGTGAGTGTGTGTGGGAGTGGGATAGTGAGTGTGTGTGTGAGTGAGATAGTGTGAGTGTGTGTGGGAGTGGGATAGTGAGTGTGTGTGGGAGTGGGATAGTGAGTGTGTGTGGGAGTGGGATAGTGAGTGTGTGTGGAATGAGGAGTGAGTGTGTGGTGGGAGTGGGATAGTGAGTGTGTGTGGGAGTGGGATAGTGAGTGTGTGTGTGGGAGTGAGATAGTGTGAGTGTGTGTGGGAGTGGGATAGTGAGTGTGTGTGGGAGTGGGATAGTGAGTGTGTGTGGAATGAGAGAGTGAGTGTGTGTGGGAGTGGGGATAGTGAGTGTGTGTGGGAGTGGGATAGTGAGTGTGTGTGTGGGAGTGAGATAGTGTGAGTGTGTGTGGGAGTGGGATAGTGAGTGTGTGTGTGGGAGTGAGAGAGTGAGTGTGTGTGTGGGAGTGGGATAGTATGAGTGTGTGTGGGAGTGGGATAGTGAGTGTGTGTGTGGGGAGTGAGATAGTGAGTGTGTGTGTGGGAGTGAGATAGTGAGTGTGTGAGGGAGTGGGATAGTGAGTGTGTGTGTGGGAGTGGGATAGTGAGTGTGTGTGGGAGTGGGATAGTGAGTGTGTGTGGGAGTGGGATAGTGAGTGTGTGTGGGAGTGGGATAGTGAGTGTTGTGTGGGAGTGAGAGAGTGAGTGTGTGTGGGAGTGAGATAGTGAGTGTGTGTGTGAGTGAGATAGTGAGTGTGTGTGGGAGTGGGATAGTGAGTGTGTGTGTGAGTGAGATAGTGAGTGTGTGTGTGAGTGAGATAGTGAGTGTGTGTGGGAGTGAGAGAGTGAGTGTGTGTGGGAGTGAGATAGTGAGTGTGTGTGTGAGTGAGATAGTGAGTGTGTGTGGGAGTGAGAGAGTGAGTGTGTGTATGGGAGTGAGATAGTGAGTGTGTGTGTGGGAGTGAGAGAGTGAGTGTGTGTATGGGAGTGAGATAGTGAGTGTGTGTGGGAGTGGGATAGTGAGTGTGTGTGGGAGTGGGATAGTGAGTGTGTGTGGGAGTGGGATAGTGAGTGTGTGTGGGAGTGGGATAGTGAGTGTGTGTGGGAGTGGGATAGTGAGTGTGTGTGGGAGTGGGATAGTGAGTGTGTGTGGGAGTGAGAGAGTGAGTGTGTGTGGGAGTGAGATAGTGAGTGTGTGTGTGAGTGAGATAGTGAGTGTGTGTGGGAGTGGGATAGTGAGTGTGTGTGTGAGTGAGATAGTGAGTGTGTGTGTGAGTGAGATAGTGAGTGTGTGTGGGAGTGAGAGAGTGAGTGTGTGTGGGAGTGAGATAGTGAGTGTGTGTGTGAGTGAGATAGTGAGTGTGTGTGGGAGTGAGAGAGTGAGTGTGTGTATGGGAGTGAGATAGTGAGTGTGTGTGTGGGAGTGAGAGAGTGAGTGTGTGTATGGGAGTGAGATAGTGAGTGTGTGTGGGAGTGGGATAGTGAGTGTGTGTGGGAGTGGGATAGTGAGTGTGTGTGGGAGTGGGATAGTGAGTGTGTGTGGGAGTGGGATAGTGAGTGTGTGTGGGAGTGGGATAGTGAGTGTGTGTGGGAGTGGGATAGTGTGAGTGTGTGTGGGAGTGGGATAGTGAGTGTGTGTGGGAGTGAGAGAGTGAGTGTGTGTATGGGAGTGAGATAGTGAGTGTGTGTATGGGAGTGAGATAGTGAGTGTGTGTGTGGGAGTGGGATAGTGAGTGTGTGTGGGAGTGAGAGAGTGAGTGTGTGTATGGGAGTGAGATAGTGAGTGTGTGTGGGAGTGGGATAGTGAGTGTGTGTGTGAGTGAGATAGTGAGTGTGTGTGGGAGTGGGATAGTGAGTGTGTGTGTGAGTGAGATAGTGAGTGTGTGTGTGGGAGTGGGATAGTGAGTGTGTGTGGGAGTGGGATAGTGAGTGTGTGTGGGAGTGGGATAGTGAGTGTGTGTGGGAGTGGGATAGTGAGTGTGTGTGTGAGTGAGATAGTGAGTGTGTGTGGGAGTGGGATAGTGAGTGTGTATGGGAGTGGGATAGTGAGTGTGTGTGGGAGTGGGATAGTGAGTGTGTGTGGGAGTGAGATAGTGAGTGTGTGTATGGGAGTGGGATAGTGAGTGTGTGTGGGAGTGGGATAGTGAGTGTGTATGGGAGTGAGAGAGTGAGTGTGTGTGGGAGTGAGAGAGTGAGTGTGTGTGGGAGTGGGATAGTGAGTGTGTGTGGGAGTGGGATAGTGTGAGTGTGTGTGGGAGTGGGATAGTGAGTGTGTGTGGGAGTGAGAGAGTGAGTGTGTGTATGGGAGTGAGATAGTGAGTGTGTGTATGGGAGTGAGATAGTGAGTGTGTGTGTGGGAGTGGGATAGTGAGTGTGTGTGGGAGTGAGAGAGTGAGTGTGTGTATGGGAGTGAGATAGTGAGTGTGTGTGGGAGTGGGATAGTGAGTGTGTGTGTGAGTGAGATAGTGAGTGTGTGTGGGAGTGGGATAGTGAGTGTGTGTGTGAGTGAGATAGTGAGTGTGTGTGTGGGAGTGGGATAGTGAGTGTGTGTGGGAGTGGGATAGTGAGTGTGTGTGGGAGTGGGATAGTGAGTGTGTGTGGGAGTGGGATAGTGAGTGTGTGTGTGAGTGAGATAGTGAGTGTGTGTGGGAGTGGGATAGTGAGTGTGTATGGGAGTGGGATAGTGAGTGTGTGTGGGAGTGGGATAGTGAGTGTGTGTGGGAGTGAGATAGTGAGTGTGTGTATGGGAGTGGGATAGTGAGTGTGTGTGGGAGTGGGATAGTGAGTGTGTATGGGAGTGAGAGAGTGAGTGTGTGTGGGAGTGAGAGAGTGAGTGTGTGTGGGAGTGGGATAGTGAGTGTGTGTGGGAGTGGGATAGTGAGTGTGTGTGGGAGTGGGATAGTGAGTGTGTATGGGAGTGAGATAGTGAGTGTGTGTGGGAATGGGATAGTGAGTGTGTGTGGGAGTGGGATAGTGAGTGTGTGTGGGAGTGGGATAGTGAGTGTGTGTATGGGAGTGGGATAGTGAGTGTGTGTGGGAGTGGGATAGTGTGAGTGTGTGTGGGAGTGGGATAGTGAGTGTGTGTGTGAGTGGGATAGTGAGTGTGTGTGTGAGTGGGATAGTGAGTGTGTGTATGGGAGTGGAATCGTGAGTGTGTTTGTGGGAATGATGTCCTTGGCGGTCGTCCTCTGGCCAGTGGAGCCAGTGTTGGCCTCGCCTGTGAGGGAACGGCCAGTGCCACAGCTGGCATCTCCCCAGTCACTGCAGCCTCATCAGATGCGACGGTCACTGGCAGAGGGGCGGAGGAGCTGCTGCCATCATCCAGAACGCCCTGAGAGGAGCCGGCAGAGACGACAAGCAGCTTGTGTGCCAACGTGAGGTCGCTCTGGACCTCCCTGCTCACCATTGATGAACAGGCACCTAGCTGGGATACTGGGTGCCTCATCCAACTCCCACACTGGCACTGCCCACCTGAGGTCATTGCCTGTGTGAGGGTTTGCAGGTCCGAGCACATCCCCAGGAACCCCTGACTTTGTCCCGGGAGCTGCCTCTCCATGAGATTTGCCACTCTCTCAATGGGGGAGGCAGTGTGCTCGGCCATGAGGGTCAGTGCAGTGCTCATGCTCCACATGGACTCCTCCACAACAGAGACCATGGCGCGCAGACCCTCATGGATCTGCGCCAGATCTTCCTGCACATCCCGCTGGACATCTATTGGATGACCCCAGAGGTTCATCATCTGCCTTTGACTCAGCATTGTCCTGGTCTCCAGTAATCTTCCGACTGCAGCACCCTGGGCACTCTCTACCTCCGCGTGCACCTCAAATGAGTGTGAAGTGCCCTCACCACTGTGCGCCAACATTCTAGCTGCCACTCTAACATCCATCAAGGCGCTGGTATCTGCGCTGGTGCCTGGTTCAGAGAGTGGGTGTGATGCAGGTGCAGCTGAAGCCTGGCAGTCCTCTGGCGTCAGTGGTCCTGTGATATTGGGTGCATGGTGGAAAATCTAAGGGAGAACAAAGACATGTCATTAGATAAAGTCATCACTCTGTCACTGTGCATGCCAGGCACCCTGGTGACACAATGGAGATCTGCATCATGGTGCCATCGTCTTCCAATGATCAATGGGGACTCCAGTTCTGAGGCTCCCACCAATTAAGAGACTGCACAAGAATGTTTGCACCATCCGAAACTCTCACCTCTGTGCACTGCGCTCTTACCTTCGATTGGCAGCCCGGCCTCTCCACGACCGGATGAACAGGGAGGGTCCCAGCTCTCCAGCTCCAGGGTGTCCTACTCAAATCTGGTCAGTAATAGTAGGTTGGGCTGGCCTCCACCTGACCGTGACATCTCCAATTGGTTGTGGCTTGTTTTCTGAAAGGACAGAGGAGCATTGATGAGTCCACTCTCTACCTGCAGCACCATTGCAGCCTGGCCAACCCCACCTGAGGGACACCTTGCAGGGCACATCCGAGTCGTGGCCCTCAATCCGCAAGACGCTCACTCCAAGCAGCTGGGCTCACCCCCTTGGCCACTTCCGATGTCATTGACATTTGGCATTCAGACTCTAACACCCCTGAGCACCATGGGGGGACAGCCAGACCTTAACATTTCACCACACTGATCCATGCCAACACAATACTCGCCCTTCCTGAGCACAGCAAGTTGTTGAACGTATTGCGACGCTGCACCCACGTGCACCGCACAACATGGTGGCCGCTGACCTCGGCAGCCACCTCCTCCCCAACTTCCTTTGTCAGGTGTGGTGGCCTCCTCCTTCCATCTCTCAGAATGAGGGTGTCCCTCCTGGCAGCCACCTCCTCCAGGAGGACCGCGAGGCACTCGTCCGAAAACCAGAGGGGGGGGAGGGGGGCGAGTGCCCACCTTTACCTGTCCTCCTGCCTGGCGTCTCCAGCCGCTGCTGAGGCCATAGCTTCCGTCTCTGAAACACTGACCATTTGGTTCTTTCCGAGCAATGTTCAAGGAGCCGCCTGTGCCATTGTTAAACCACCTGCCGGATCGCCATTGGACCCGGCGCCCGATTGGTCCATGCACCCACCCTTCCCGGCCATTGGGAAGCCCCGTTTCACACTGGGCAGGCTTTAATTGGCCAGCCAGCATGAAATCGCAGTCGTGGGCCAATCACGGCTTGGCACCTGTTTCCCAGCTGCCTCCGGGCCAATGGCCAAGGGTAAAATACAGGGGTGTGTGTGTGCGTGCATGTGGATGTGTGAGAAAGTGAATGAGTGAGTGTATGGAACTGAGACAGTGAGTGTATGTATGGGGTGAGTGAGTGAGTGTGGGAGTGAGTGAGTGAGTGTGTGTGTGTGAGAGAGTGTGTGTGAGAGAGTGTGTGTGTGAGAGAGTGTGTGTGTGAGAGAGTGAGTGAGTGAGTAAGCGAGTGTGTGAGTGAGTGAGTGAATGAGTGAGAGCATGACTGTGTAGGAGTGAGTGAAATAGTATGTGTGCGGGAGTAAGAAAGTGTGTGTGGGAGTGAAAGAGTGAGCGAGTGTGTGTGTCTGTGTAGGAGTGAGTGAGTGAGTGAGAGAGAGTGCATGTGTGGGTGTGAATGAGAGAGTGAGTGTGTGAATGAGAGAGTGAGTGAGTGAGTTTGTGGGAGTGAGAGAGTGTGTGTGTGTGAGAGAGAGAGAGAGATTGAGTGTGTATTTGTGTGAGTGAGAGAGTGAGTTTGTGTGGGAATGAGAGATTGAGTGTGTGTGAGAGAGAGAGAGCGTGTGAGAGTGTGTGTGTGAGAGTGTGTGTGTGTGTTTGTGTGTGTGGGGGGGGAGTGAGAGACTGGATATGTATGTGAGAGAGAGAATGAAAGTGTGTGTGTGTGTGTGAGAGAGAGTGAGTGTGTATGTGTGGGAGTGAGAGAGTGAGTTTGTGCAGGAGTGAGAGATTGAGTGTGTGTGAGTCAGTGTGTGGGTGGGTGTGTGGGTGGGTGGGGGGGGAGTGAGAGACTGAGTATGTGATGGAGAGAGAAAGAAAGAGTTTGTGTGAGAGTGAGAGAGCGTGTTTGTACGTGTGAGAGAGAGTGTGTGTGTGTGTATGTGTTTGTATGTGGGGTGGTTGAGAGAGTGAGTTGTGTGTGTGTGTGTGTGTTTGTGTGTGGGGTAGTTGAGAGAGTGAGTTGTGTGTGTGTGTGTGTGTGTGTTTGTGTGTGGGGTGGTTGAGAGAGTGAGTTGTGTGTGTGTGTGTTTGTGTGTGGGGTGGTTGAGAGAGTGAGTTGTGTGTGTGTGTGTGTTTGTGTGTGGGGTGGTTGAGAGAGTGAGTTGTGTGTGTGTGTGTGTGTGTTTGTGTGTGGGGTGGTTGAGAGAGTGAGTTGTGTGTGTGTGTGTGTGTGTGTTTGTGTGTGGGGTGGTTGAGGGAGTGAGTTGTGTGTGTGTGTGTTTGTGTGTGGGGTGGTTGAGAGAGTGAGTTGTGTGTGTGTGTGTGTGTGGGGTGGTTGAGAGAGTGAGTTGTATCTGTGTGTGTTTGTGTGTGGGGTGGTTGAGGGAGTGAGTTGTGTGTGTGTGTGTGTGTGTGTGTGGGGTGGTTGAGAGAGTGAGTTGTGTGTGCGTGAGAGAGCCTGTGTGTGTGTGTTTGTGTGTGGGGTGGTTGAGAGAGTGAGTTGTGTGTGTGTATGTGTGTGTGTTTGTGTGTGGGGTGGTTGAGAGAGTGAGTTGTGTGTGTGTATGTGTGTGTGTTTATGTGTGGGGTGGTTGAGAGAGTGAGTTGTGTGTGTGTGTGTGTGTGGGGTGGTTGAGAGAGTGAGTTGTGTCTGTGTGTGTTTGTGTGTGGGGTGGTTGAGGGAGTGAGTTGTGTGTGTGTGTGTGTGTGTGTGGGGTGGTTGAGAGAGTGAGTTGTGTGTGCGTGAGAGAGCCTGTGTGTGTGTGTTTGTGTGTGGGGTGGTTGAGAGAGTGAGTTGTGTGTGTGTATGTGTGTGTGTTTGTGTGTGGGGTGGTTGAGAGAGTGAGTTGTGTGTGTGTATGTGTGTGTGTTTGTGTGTGGGGTGGTTGAGAGAGTGAGTTGTGTGTGTGTGTGTGTGTGGGGTGGTTGAGAGAGTGAGTTGTGTCTGTGTGTGTTTGTGTGTGGGGTGGTTGAGGGAGTGAGTTGTGTGTGTGTGTGTGTGTGTGTGGGGTGGTTGAGAGAGTGAGTTGTGTGTGCGTGAGAGAGCCTGTGTGTGTGTGTTTGTGTGTGGGGTGGTTGAGAGAGTGAGTTGTGTGTGTGTATGTGTGTGTGTTTGTGTGTGGGGTGGTTGAGAGAGTGAGTTGTGTGTGTGTATGTGTGTGTGTTTGTGTGTGGGGTGGTTGAGAGAGTGAGTTGTGTGTGTGCGTGAAAGAGAGAGCCTGTGTGTGTGTGTGTGTGTGTGTGTGGGGTGGTTGAGAGAGTGAGTTGTGTGTGCGTGAGAGAGAGAGCCTGTGTGTGTTTGTGAGTGATTTTGTGCCTGTCTGTCTTACTCCCAATCTCAGGTTTCCCACTCACTCTCATCACCACACCCCAACACACACACACACACACACACACCCAGTGGGTGAGGGGGAGTGAGTGTGCACCCTGAGACTGGAAGTGAGCTGGACACACACACTCTGACCCTTTCATACTCTGGCCATTTTTATTAATTACTTTTTTTAACTTAACAGTTTATTGCTATGACATTATTTTAGCTCAGCAATTGTTTATTTTCTTAGTATCTCAACCACATACATCCAGCCATTCAGCTATGCTTTCAGTATAGTTTAAATATAGAGAAAGGGGCAGACTGAGTAGTTACAGGCCAGTCAGCCTATAGTATTGTAAAAAAATTCTGAGGTATAGTATTAATCGTCATTCAGAAAAGTGCAGATTAATCAAGGGCAGTTAACCACGATTGTAGTGTGCAGTCCGCTGCTAAGTGCACCGATTACTGGTTGCACACTCAGCAGGGGGCCCAGGTTCCTGCAAGTTAACATGGATTTGTGAAGGGAAGATTATGTCTGACTAACGATGGAATTTTTTGAGGAGGTAACAAGGAGGGTTGATGAGGGTAGTACATTTGATGTAGTCTACATGGATCCTTGCAAGGTTTTTGACTTGACAGACTGGTCGGAAAAGTAAAAGCCCACAGGATCCAAGGGTTAGATCCAACTTAGCTCAGTGACAAGATGCAACGTGTAATGTTCACCAAGGTAGGCGTTTTTGTGACTACCAAACTATTTGCAATGGGGTTCTGCAGGCTCTGTAACAAGGTCTCTTGATTTTCATGGTATGTTTGAATGATTCGGACTTATATTTAGGGGCATGTTTAAGCAGTTGCGGGTGAGTGCACTGTGTACAAAAGCAGGGAAGTTATGCTGGACCTTTCTAAAGCCCTGGTTCAGCCACAACTATAGTATTGTATCCAGTTTGGGTCACTGTACCTGAGGGAGGATGTGAAGGTCCTTGAGAGGGTGCAGAGGAGATTTAGCAGAATGGTTCCAGGGATGAGGGATTTTAGCTACAAGGTTAGCTGAGGTTGTTCTCCTTGCAGCAAAGGAGATTGAGGGGAGATTTGATAGAGCTGTACAAGATGATGACAGGTTTAGGTAAGGTAGACAAAGAAAAGCTGTTCCCATCAGCTGATAGTACAAGAGCCAGGGGACATAGATTTAAGGTTTTTAACAAGAGAAACAGGGAGGATGTGAGGAAGAACCCTTTTCCACACAGCGGATGGTAATGACCTGGAACTGGCTACCATTGCAAATAGTTTGCTAGTCACAAAAACGCCCATCTTGGTGAACATTACATGTTGCATCTTGTCACTGAGCTAAGTTGGATCCAACCCTTGGATCCTGTGGGCTTTTACTTTTCTGACCAGCCTGCCATGTCAAAAATCCTGCAAGAATCCATGTAGACTACATCAATGGAGACGGTGAATGATTTCAAAAGGAAATTGGATGCAAACTCGAGGGAAATAAGCTTTCAGGATAGAGTGGAGGAATGGAACTGACTGGATTGCTCTACAGAGGGCTGGCATGCACTTAATGGGCTAATTGGCCTCTTTCTGTGCCATAATGACTCCGTGACTCTAGGGTACAAAAAATTGGCCATGAGGTTGATAGTATGGAATAAAGCTGTAGACTGCAGGGAGGTATCAATGGACTGGTCAGGTGGGCTGAAAAGTGGCAAATTAAATTCAATACACAATAAATGGTACAATTCTGAGAATTATAGAGGAACAGGGGGACATTGGAGCACATGTCCACAGATCCCTGAAGGTAGCAGGACAGGTAAAAAAAGATAGTTTAAGAAAGCTTACGGGATACATTTCTTTATTGGCCAAAGTCTAAAGCTTAAGAGCAGAAAGGTTATACTAGAATTGTATAAACAGTAGTTAGACCACTGCATACAGCTCTGGCTGTCACGTTACACACAGGAAATAGTCGCACTAGAGAGGGGACTGAGATTTATGAGGATGTTGCCAGGATTGAAGAATTTGAGCTATGAAGAAAGATTAGATAGGCTGGGGTTGTTTTTCTTGGAATGGAGGAGGCTGAGGGGAAATTTAATTAATGTGGATAAAACTATGAGGAACTGAGAAAGAGTAGATTGGAAGGAGATATTTCCCTTAAGAGATTAATGATCGGGGACATAGATTTAAAACATTGGGGGAAGGATTTGGAGGGGGGTTGAGGAGAAATGTTTTCACCCAGAGGGTGGTGGGGGTCTGGAACTCACCACCTGAAGGAACGGCCGGACACAGAAGCTCTCATTGCATTGAATTGGAATGCACTGGAAATACTATAACTGTAAAATGGGGTTAGGCTGGCGAGCTCTATTTTGGCCATTGTGGACACACTGTCGCTGGGTCAAAATCCCGGAACTCCCTTCCTAACAGCATTGTGGGTGTACCCTGCACCACATGGACTGCAGCAGTTCAAGAAGGCAGCTCACTATCATCTTCTCAAGGGCAACCAGGGATGGGCAATAAATGCTGGCCCAGCCAGGGAAGCCCACATCCCGTGAATGAATAATAACAAAAATGGGCTGAATGGCCTCTTTGTGCTGGACGTTTCTACGGTTCCTATGATATGACAGACACGTTAGCCTAACACTCTTCCTGTAGGGAAAGATGACACACACAGAAGGGAACAGCAAAGAATCGGTGGGAGATAGGCATGGTGGCATGCCCTCAGCCTCTTGGAGGAGATGGGGCCCTGGATTATTGGCATGGCCGTCACTGAGGCCCATTCAACTGGTGTCGCTGGAGCCATTCAGGATGACACCATGTTCCTGCCTTATGCACCTTCTCAAATCTCACTTCAACATTATCCCACAACCTGATATGAAGTACAGGATGCAGATGGTGTGGCAGTGCACAGCACGCTTTCTACCGTCTCCCTTTCCCTCACTCCGACCCTCCACTTGCACGCTAACGCTTTCAAATAGCCAAGAACTGCCCTCCGACCGGCCAGTGGAGCCTGATGCTGAAGAATGAGAACAAGACTAGGCCCCTGAGAACGAAACACCGTCACTTGCAAACACTTGCTCAAATATTGGCTCTGGGCGCACATTAGAGGGCAGTTTAGAGGTGGGATCTGCATGTAACCAGTTACCAGGCATGAGTGGGCTGCAGTCAGGCCAGGGGGAGTGGATAGAGTGTGTGCCAGCTCGCCAGAGGGCAAGGTTGCAGACAAGCCCTGCCACAGAAAACTCAGATAGGGGCTAAGAATCACAGAGTCCATCGAGTCTGCGCCGGTCAAACGAGTACCTAACTATTCTAATCCCATTTTCCAGCACTAGGTCCATGGCCTTGTATGCCATGGCATCGCAAGTGCACATCCAAATACATCTTAAATGTTATGAGGGTTTCTGCCTCTACCATCCTTTCAGACAGTGAGTTCCAGATTCCCACCACCCTCTGGGTCAAAAAATTCTTCCTCACGTCCCCTCTAAACCTCCTGCCCCTTACCTTAAATCTATACCCCCTGGTTATTGATCCCTCCACCAAGGGGAAAAGTTCCTTCCTGTCTATCCTATCTATGCCCCTCATAATGTTATACACCTCAATCATGTCCCCCCTCAATCTCCTCAGCTCCAGGGAAAATAACCCCAGTCTATCCAATCTCTCCTCATAACTAAAACTCTCCAGCCCAGGTAATATCCTGCTAAATCTCCTCTGCACTCTCTCTGATGCAATCATATCCTTCCTATAATGCGGATTCCAGAACTGCACGCAATACTCTAGCTGTGGCCTAACCAGCATTTTATACAGTTCCAGCATAACCTCCCTGCTCTTATATTCTATGCCTCAGCTGATAAAGGCAAGTATCCCATGTGCCTTCTTAACCACCTTATCTACCTGTCCTGCTACCTTAAGGGACCGGTGGACATGCACACCAAGATCCCTCTGATCCTCGGTACTTCCCAGGGTCCTACCATTCATTGTGTATTCCTGTGCCTTGTTTGTCCTGCCCAAGTGCATCACCTCACACTTATCCAGATTAAATTCCATTTGCCACTGATCAGCCCATCTGACCAGCCCGTCTATATCTTCCTGCAATCTAAGGCTATCCTCTTCACTATTTACCACCCCACCAATTTTCATGTAATCAGCGAACTTACTGATCAATCCTACTACATTCAAGTCTAAATCATTTATATATACCACAAACAGCAATGGACCCAACACCGCTCCCTGTGGAACCCCATTGGACACAGGCATCCAGTCACAAAAACACCCCTTGACCATCACCCTCTGCTTCCTGTCATTCAGCCAATTCTGGATTCAATTTGCCAAATTGCCTTGGATCCCATGGGCTCTTACCTTCATTATCAGTCTCCCATGTGGGACCTTATCAAAAGCCTTGCTGAAGTCCAAGTAGACTACGTCAAATGCATTTCCCTTATCTAAACACCTGGTTACCTCTTAGAAAAATTCAATCAAATTGGTCAGACATGACCTTCCCTTAACAAAACCATGCTGACTGTCCTTGATTAATCCCTACCTCTCCAAGTGTACGTTAATTCTGTGCCTCAGAATTGCTTCCAATTATTTCTCCTCCACTGAGGTTAGACTGACTGGCCTGTAGTTCCCTGGTTTATCCCTTCCTCCCTTCTTGAATAACGGTACCACATTGGCTGTCCTCCAGTCCTCTGGCACCTCTCCTGTGGCCAGAGGGGTATTGAAAATTATTGCCAGCACCCCTGCTATCTCCTCCCTTGCCTCACTCAACAGCCTGAGATACATTTCATCCGGGCCTGGAGAGTTATCTACTTTTAAGCCTGCCAGACCACTTAGAACCTCCTCCCTTTCTATGCTAATTTCTTTAATTGTATCACAGTCCGTCTGCCTGATTTCCATACCCACATCGTCCCTCTCACTTGTGAACACCGACACAAAGTATTCTTTAGAACCTTACCTTCCGGCTCCACACACAAATTACCATTATGGTCCTTAATGGGCCCTACTCTTTCCCTAGTTATCCTCTTTCTCTTAATGTACTTGTAAAATAACTTTGGATTTTCCTTTATTTTACCTGCCAATGTTTTTTCATGCTCCCTTTTTGCTCTCCTATTTTCCTTTTTAAGTTCCCCCTACTCATTCTATACCCCTCTAGGGGTTCCCTGTTTTGAGCCCTTGGCATCTGCCATAAGCCTCCCTTTTTCTCTTTACTCAATCCTGTATATCCCTCGACATCCAGGGTTCCCTGGATTTGTTGGTCCCGCTCTTTGTCTTTACTGGAATATGTTGGCCCTGTACTCTCCTCATTTCCTTCTTGAATGAGTCCCACTGCTCTGATGCAGATTTACCTAAAAGTAGCTGCTCCCAGTCCACTCTGGCCAAATCATATCTGATCTTATTAAAATCGGCCTTCTCCCAATTTAGAACTTTGACTTCTGGCCCATCCTTGTCCTTTTCTATAACAACCTTGAATCTAAAGGAGTTTTGATCACTATCTGCAAAATGCTTCCCCATTGATACTTCTACCACTTGCCCGGTTCCATTCCCTAAAATTAAGTCCAGGACTACCCCCTCTCTTGTAGGACTTTCTATATACTGGCTTAAAAAGCTCTCCTGGATACATTTTAAGAATCCCACTCCCTCTAAACCTATCACACTATGACTAACCCAGTTAATGTTGGGGATGTTGAAATCCTCCACTATTACTACCCTATTATTTTTACACTTCTCTGAAATTTGCCTACATATCTGCTCTTCTATTTCTCTCTGACTGTTTGGGGGCCTATAGTACACTCCCAGCAATGTGATTGCTCCTTTTGTGTTTTTCAGTTCTACCCATATGGCTTCATTTGAGGAGCCTTCTAAGATGTCATCCCTCCTTACTGCTGTAATTGATTCCTTGATCAATATTGTGATACCCCTCCTCTTTTACCTCCTTCCCTGTCTCGTCTGAAGACCCTATATCCTGGAATATTAAGCTGCCAATTCTGCCCCTCTCTCAACCATGTCTCTGTGACAGCAATGACATCATACTTCCATGTGTTAATTTGTGCCCTCAACTCATTTCCCTTATTCGTCAGATTCCTTGCATTAAAATAATTACCATCCAACCATCCCAAACTCCCTTGTGCCTTAACTGGCCTATAATTTCTATGTCTTCCAGACTCACTTGCTCTCTCTTCTAATTTTGGCTGTGCATCTCCCCCTGCTGAACCTCCTCTCAGGATCCCATCCCCCTGCCAAGTTAGTTTGAACCCTCCCCAACAGCACTAGTAAACCTCCCCGCAAGGATGTTGGTCCCATACCAGTTCAGGTGCAACCCATCCACCTTGTACAGGACCCACCGCCCCCAGAAATGGTCTCAATGTCCCAGAAATCTAAAGCCCTCCCTCCTGCACCATCTCTCCAGCCACGCATTCATCTGGACTAAACTCCTATTTCTATACTCACTAGCGCGTGGCACCGGAAGTAATCCAGAAATTGCTACCTTTGAGGTCCTGTTTTTTAATCTGTGTCCTAACCACCTAAATTCTGCTTGCAGGACCTCATCCCTCTTTCTACCTATGTCGTTGGTACCAATATATACCACGATCTCTGTCTGTTTGCCCTCCCCTTTTAGAATGCCTTGCAGCCGTTCAGTGACATCATTGACCCTGGCACCAGGGAGGCAACATACCATCCTGGGGTCAGGTCTATGCCTGTCTGTCCCCCTTACTATCGAGTCTCCTACCACTATTGCTCTTCCCCTCTTTTTCCTCACCCCAGCTGTGCAGCTGAGCCACTCACAGTGCCATGAACATAGCTGCACTTCCCAGAGGAACCATCACTCTCACCGTTTTCCAACACAGAAAAATGGTTCTCAAGCGAGATGCACCCTGGGGATTTCCTGACTACCTGCCTGACACCTTTCTGACTGATGGTCACCCATTCCCTCTCTGTCTGCACTTCCATAGGCTGTGGGGTGACCACATCTAAAAACGTGCTATCCACGAAACTCTCAGCCTTGCGGATGCACCTCTGCTTCCAGCTGCTGCTCAAGCTCTGAAACTCGGAGCTCAAGTAACTGCAGCTGGTGGCACTTCTTGCACACGTGGTCGGTCAGAGCGCAAAGAGGGTCTACGACTTTCCACATGTTGCAGGCGGTACATAACACGGGACTGAGCTGCTCTGCCATGCCTCTAGTTGAAAGAAAACTCTTACTTTAAGTTAACTACAGTAAAGAACTTTAAATTATTTATGTACTTTAAATAAAAACTAGAACCCCTACCTTTCCTTAGCTTAATCTATTTTAAACTGGAGTAAAAAACTGGATAAAAACACTTACACACTACTCACCAATCAGCTCTCACCTTTGTACTGACGTTACTTTTTGAAGCTTCCCCGCACTCGCGCTAGTTCTGATCTCTCCACCGATCTCTCGTGCTGTCTTGTGATGTCACTCTTGTTATTTTCAACAAGAACTGACTGTAAGACACTCTTCCCAGGTTGCTTCACCGTGATGCTGACTGCAGGACGCTCTTCCCAGACTGCTTCACCTCGATGCTGGCTACAGGACACTTTTCCCAGACTGCTTCACCGCGATGCTGACTGCAGGACACTCTTCACAGACTGCTTCACCGCAATGCTGACTGCAGGACACTCTTCCCAGACTGCTTCACCGCAATGCTGACTGCAGGACACTCTTCCCAGACTGCTTCACCGCGATGCTGACCGCAGGACACTCTTCCCAGACTGCTTCACCTTGATGCTGACTGCAGGACACTCTTGCCAGGCTTTGAAGGGGCGGCATTGACAAAATGGCTGGTGGCATGCATACAGCGAAGCTTGGTGCATTGGCAGGCCTGCTACAGAGCCTGTTGTCAATGTCAAGGAGCACAGAGACACCTGGCTTCAACTTTGCACAGATCTTCATGCAGAGCTTGGAGCCCAATCCTTCCAGAATGGAATTAGTCGCCAACTCCGTGACAGCACCTTGCGGACTCAGCCGTGATGCGACGTCTGATGGCTGATACCAGAGTGCTGCAGTGGAAGCCCAGACTGAGGCCATGGGATCTTTCTGAAGAAAAGTTCTCGACCTGAAAAGTTAACTCTGTTTCTCTCTCCAACGATGCCGCCAGATCTGCTGAGTATTTCCAGCGTGTCGTGTTTTTATTTCATGAAGATCTTTGCTTGTTGCCATCCAAGCCCTGCCTGAAGGCTGAAACGGTGGGTCAAGACAGTGAGTCCCGGTTCTCAAAGGAGCTTGTGGGATCTCACAGCGGCCGAGCAACCTGTGTTGCAGCAGAATACTCAGCTTGCTGAGGCATAGCCCCGAGAGTCTCGGTGAATCCGTGGCGTGGGAACCTGCTGTGCTCTCTCGGGATGGTTGTAATTCTCCTCCCACCATTGCCACTCCGTCTTTGTCCTCGTTGTTGCCTGCCAACTAACCAGTGTAGACTGCTGCTGCCCATAGCAGTGAGGCGCAGTCCGAAGCCAGGTCCCCAAGGCCGTCTGTAGCCTGCCTGACTGAAAATCAGCAGACTTCCACCAGCCATGCTGCAGCCATTGGAGTAGCACTGCCTAGGGGCACTGGGACAGCCAAAGGAGGTCTCAAGACAGGCGCTGAGGGAAAACACAAGGGTGAATTGTTAAGGGTTGTATTATATGTATTATTGGATGTGCCATTTGAGTAAAGTTGGCATGGGCTATTTAAAAGCAAAATACTGCGGATGCTGGAAATCTGAAATCAAAACAGAAAATGCTGGAAAAACTCAGCAGGTCTGACAGCATCTGTGGAGAGAGAAACAGAGTTAATGTTTCGAGTCCGCATGACCCTTCCTCAGAGCTAACGAGAAGTGGAAATGTGATGAAATTTATATTGTTGAGGAGGGTGGGAGTAGTGGGGCAGGTGAAGCTGGATAGAAGGCCAACAATAGGTGGGGGCTAAGAAGAGATTGGCAAAGGCGTCATGGACAAAAAGACAAAGAGAGTGTTAATGGTAGTGGTAAGGGCTAAAGAAGGTGCTGATAGTGGTATAAAGGTAAAAAAGCAGAATGTGTTAATAACAGAACAAGGGTCGGCACTCTGTGAAAGAACAACATGGAACAAGTAACAGATGCCCTTTTAGGGGTGGGTGGGGGAGGCGGGGGAGTGGTTGCGGAAAAAAGGATAGGAAAAGGGGTAAAAAAAGGACGGGATAAAAGGGGATAAAACAATGAATAAATGAATAAAAATAAATATAAAATAAGTAGATAAAAAATAAAATAAATTTTAAAAAGGGATTAAAAAAGAGGTGAGGATAGAGGAGAGAGTACATGATGTGAAGTTGTTGAACTCAGTGTTAAGTCCAGAAGGCTGTAAAATGCCTAATCGGAAGCTGAGGTGCTGTTCCTCCAGTTTGCGTTGGGCTTCACTGGAATATTGCATGATTGAATTTGCCTCTGCCACACATTTTAATACTTTCTCAACTTGCCCTGCCACCGTTAAGATTTGTGCATGTCAAATCCGTGTCGCCCTGTTCCTCTACCCCTTTTAGAACTGTACCCCTTGTTTCATATTGCCTCTCCTCATTCTTTCTACAAAAATGTCTCACTTCACACTTCTCTGTATTTAATTTCATCAGCCATGTGTCCACCATTTCCACCAGCCTGTCTATGTCCTCTTGAAGTTTATCACTATCCTCCTCACAGTTCACAATACTTCAAATTTTTATGTCATCTGCAAATGTTGAAATTGTGCCCTTTACACTCGTGTATAATTTCTTAAGACATATCAAGCAAAGCAGTGGTCTTGGTACTGACCCCTGTGGAACCCCTTTCTATATCTTCCTCCAGTTTAAAAAACAACTGTTCACCAATTTCTCCTCACCTCAGTCCTAAATGATCGGCCCCTTATCCTGAGACTGAGCCCCCGTGTTTTAAATTCTCCAACCAGCGGAAACGATCTCTCAGTGTCCACCCTATCAAGCCCCTTCAGAATCTTGTATGTTTCAATGAGATCGCCTCTCATTCTTCTAAACTCCAGGGAATATAAGCCCAGTTTACTCAGCCTCTCATCATAGGACAACCCCCTCCTCCCAATTTAGTGAACCTTTGCTATAATGCCTCCAAAGCAAATATATCTTTTCTTAAATGTGGAGACCAAAATTGCACACAGTATTCCAGATATGGTCTCACCAAAACCCTATACAATTATAGCAAGGCTTCCTTATTCCTGTACTGCAATCCCTTTTCAGTAAAGGCCAATATGCCATAGGCCTTCCTAACTGCTTGCTGTTAGAGCATGCTAACGTTCTGCGTTCCATGTATGAACCCACCCAAGCCTCTCTGAATGTCAACATTTACAAGTTTCAAACCTTTGAAAAAATATCCTGCTTTTTTATTCTTAGGACCAAAGTGAATAACTTAACGCTACCACACATTATACCCCATCTGCCAGCTTGATGCCTACTCAGTTAACATGTCTATATCTCTTTGCTGCCTCTCTGCGTCCTCTCTCCACGGCTTACCTTTTTATTTAGCTTTGTATCATGAGAAAACTTAGATATATTACTCTCTGCCTCTTCATCTAAGTCATTAATATAGATTGTACGTAGCTGAGGCCCCAGCACTGATCCTTGTGGCCCTCCAATAGTCACAGCCTGCCAACTTGAAAATGTCCCATTTGTACCCACTCTTCCCCTCCTGTCCATAACCAATCCTCTATCCATGTCAATATATTACACCCCCCACAGCAACTCCACAAGGCCTTTTCTTGCCTCTTAACCTTTTGTATGGCACCTTATCGAATGCCTTTTGGAAACCCAGGCTTCTACTTGTTCCCTTTTATCTACCCTATTAGTTAGATCCTCAAAAAACTGTAATAAATTTGTCAAACAGGTTTTCCCTTTTGTAAAATCATGCTGACTTGTTCCAATCATACTTTACTTTTCTAAATGTACTGTTAAGATTTCCTTAATAATAGGTTCCAGCATCTTCCCAGAGACTGATGTTAGGCAAATTGGCCTGTAGTTCCCTGTTTTGCCTCTTCCTGCTTTCTTGAAAAGCTGTGTTACATTTGCCAACTTCCAATCTAATAGGACCGTTCCGAATTTAAAGAATTTTGGAAAATCATAGCTAGCACATCCACTATCTCTGCAGAACTGATGCTGAACATTATGCAGTTATCAGGGAACATCCCTATTTCTGATCTGATGAAGGTCATTGATGAAGCAGCTGAAGATTTTTGGGCCTAGGACACTACCCTGAGGAACTCCTGCAGTGATGCGCTTGGACGCTTTTTTAGATGACTGACCTCCAACAACCACAAACACTTCCTTTGTGCTCGGTATGACTCCAACCAGTGGAGAGTTTTCCCCCGATTCCCATTATCTTCAGTTTTGCTAGGGCTCCTTGATGCCACACTTGGTCAAATGCTGCCTTGATGTCAAGGGCAGTCACGCATACCTCACCTCTTGAGTTCAGCTCTTTTGTTCATGTTTGGACTAAGGCTTTAATGAGGTCAGGAGTCGGGTGGCCCTGGCAGAACCCAAACTGAGCATCAGGGAGCAGGTTATTGCTGAGTAAATATCGCTTAATAGCGCTGTCAATGACCCCTTCCATCACTTTGTTGATGAATGAGAATGGATGTAAGGGGGAGGTGGTGGCTTAGTGATAATGTTACTGGACTAGTTATCCAGAGGCCCACACTAATGCTCTGGGCACACAGGTTCAAATCCCACCATGGCAGCTGGGGGACTTTAACTTCAATTAATAAAAATCTGGAATTAAAAGTAATGGTGACCACAAAACCATCGTCAATTGTTGTAAAAACCCATTTGGTTCACTAATGCCCTTTAGGGAAGGAAATCTGCTGTCCTTACCTGGTCTGGTCTACATGTGACTCCAGACCCACAGCAATGTGGTTACTCTTAAATACCCTCTGAAATGGCCCTCCAAGCCACTCACTTGTATCAAACCACTACAAAGTCTAAAGGGAATGAAACTGGGCTGATCACCCAGCATCGACCTAGGCACCTGAAATGACTCAGCCCTGTCGACCCTGCAAACTCCTCTTTACTAACATCTGGGGGCTTGTACCAAAATTGGGAGAGCTGTCTCACATACTAGTCAAGCAACAGCCTACAGTTATCATCACAGGATCATACCTCACAGATAATGTCCCAGACACCACCATCACCATGCCAGAATATGTCCTGTCCGCCGGCAGGACAGATCCAGCAGAAGTGACAGCACAGTGGTATACAGTCAGGAGGGAGTTGCCCTGGAAGTCCTTAATATTAACTCTGGGCCCCATGAAGTCTCATGGCATCAGGTCAAATATGGGCAAGGAAACCTCCTGCTGATTACCACCTACCGCTCTCCTCAGCTGATGAATCAGCGCTCCTCGATGTTAAACACCAATTGGAAGAAGCACTGAGGGTGTCAAAAGCACAGAATGTACTCTGGGTGGGGGGCTTCAATGTCCATCACCAAGAGTAGCTCAGTAGCACCACTACTGACCAAGTTGGCTGAGTCCTAAAGGACATAGCTGCTAGACTGGGTCTGCGGCAGCCGGTGAGGGAACCAACAAGAGGGAAAAACCTAATTGACCTCTTTCTCACTAATCTGCCCATGACAGTACTGGTAGGAGTGACAACCATGCAGTCCTTGTGGAGACAAAGTCCCATTTTCACATTGAGGATACCCTCCATCGTGTTTTGTAGATTTTGAACAGATCTAGCAACTCAAAACTGGGTATCCATGAGGCGCTGTGGGCCATCAGCAACAGCAAAATTGTACTTGAACACAATCTGTAACCCCGTGGCCTGGCATATACCCCACTCTACCATTGCCATTAAGCCCTGGGTCAAATGCTGATTTGATGTCAAGGCTCTTGATGTGCCCTTACCATCCTTGGCACTTCTTCCAATTGGTGTTCAACACCAGCCTACTCCTGAGAGAGATGTAGGTTGAGTGAGGAATTGGGAATTTGGTTCAGGTGGGAATTTCTGGTAAGCTTTTCTTAACTTTAAATTTAGATTAAGAGCTATGTTCTTACTTTCAAACATTGTTAGTTGAATAGCCTAGTTAAACAGGGAGCTGCTGAAGTGGCAGTTATCTGTCAATTGGCTGAAAGTGGTTGCCCTCAAAAGGTGTTAATTACTGAAACAGAAAGCTAGTAAGTGAGTCATCAGAGGCTCTATAAAAGCAGAGAGTGAGATGTAGATTGTGCGGGGAGTTGGCAGTTTGGTTCGGGGGGGGCGGGGGGGATTAAGTGCACAGGGGGAAAGATGTGCTCCTTTTTCTGCTTTTTTTTTTACAGCATCCAGTGGTTGGTGAGCTTCCTTCCTTGTCTCCAAGCAAAGTGAGTGCAACTTTCGACTACTTCATCTGATTGAGTTATTAACTAACTGACTAATTAAATAAATAAGGTCGGACAGAAATGGCAGGGCTGGTGGTGTGTCGTGACTGTAGCATGTGGGAATCTGTGGAATGCACTGCAATCCCAGACAACCATGTCCGTAGAAAGTGGCTGCAACTTTGGCAATTTTGGCTCCGAGTTGCTGAGCTGGAGTCTGAGTTGCAGATGTTGCAGGGCATCAGGGAGTGGGAGAGTGTCCTGGACACTTTGTTCCAGGAGGCAGTCACTCCCCTTAGGTTAGGCAGAACCTTAGAGTTTATCAGTGTTCAGGGATAGGGGGACGTGATTGTGATTCAGGTAGGCGAGGAGAGCCAGCATGTAGTGATGGAGGAGCTTCAGTCCCTAACTTTGTCCAACAGGTATGAATTGCTTGCTACCTGTGTGGATGAGAAAGGGGATAGGTGCTGTTCTATGCAGTTGAGAGCGTGAGTCCAGACACCTGAGTTGCCTGCCCAGTGGCCAGGTTGAGGATACCTGCTCAGGGGTGGAAAGGAACTTGCAGTGAAAGGGGAAGGATCCAGTGGTCATGGTCCATGTAGGTACCAACAACATAGGTAAAACTAGGAAAGAGGTTCTGGATAGAGAGTATGAGGAGCTAGGCACTAAATTAAAAAGCAGAACCTCAATGGTAATAATCTCTGGATTATTACCTGAGCCATGTGCAAATTGGCATGGGGTACATAAAATTAAAGAGATGAATGTGTGGTTCAAAGACTGGTGTAGGAGAAGTGGGTTCTGGTTCATGGGGCACTGGCACCAGTAAAGGGGAAAGTGGGGGCTGTACCATTGGGATGGTCTACATCTGAACCATGCTGGGACCAGTGTTCTAGTGAGCTGCATATCTAGTAAAGTAGAGAGGGTTTTAACTAAATAGTGGAGGCAAGGGATAAAATTTTGGATGATGTAGTAAACCCAAGAGTAGAGACAAGGTGAGAGAGAAAGGTATTAATATGAAAAATGATAAACAGATTGTGACAGGAAGGGACAGAGTACAAATCTAAGAGTAAATCAGCAGATAAGGCTAGAGGTTACAAAAATAATAAAAGGACAAAACTAAAGGCTCTGTATCTGAACGCATGTAGCATTTAAAACAAAACAGATGAACTGATTGTACAAATAGAGATAAATAAGTACGATCTGATAGCTATTACAGAGACATGGCTGCAGGAAGGACAGGAAGCTAGGAAAAGGTGGAGTGGCGGCCTTGTTAATTAATAGAGAGGGATGACCTAATTTCAAGAAACCAGGATGTAGAAACTGTTTTGACAGAGATGAGAAATGCTAAAGGCAAGAAGCCATTTTTGGAAGTGGTGTACAGGCCCCCTAACAGTAACCACATGGTAGGATGGAGTATAAAGGAAGAAATAATGGGAGCTTGTTAGAAAGGTATGGTGATAATCATGAGGATTTTAATCTACATATAAATTGGAAAAACCAGATGGATAAAGATAACCTAGATGAGGAATTCATAGAATGTTTTTGGGGTAGCCTCTTACAACAGCAGCATGTCCTGATGCCAACCAGAGAGCAGGCTATACTAGACCTGGTATTGTGCAATGAGATAGGATTAATTAATGACCTCATGGTGAAGGCACCCCTAGGTAGCAGCGATAATAATAAAATTGAATTTGACGTTCAGTTTGAGGACGAGGAGAGTGGGTCTAAGACTAATATTTTAAACTTAAATTAAGGGCAATTATGAGGGCATGAAAGAAGAGCTAGTTAAAGTGAACTGGCAAATTAGGTTAAGGGGTAGGTCAATAGCGATGTAGTGGCAAAATAGATACATTCCAACGAGAAAGAAAAATTCCAAGGGGAGGACCCACCATCCGTGGTTAACTAAAAAAGCTAAAGATAGTATTAAGCTTAAAGAAAAAGCGCTTAATTGCACAAAGATAGGTGGCAAGTCAGAAGATTGGACAGAATATGAAAAACAGCAAAAAATGATTAAAATATTAATAAGGAGGTAAAAATTAGGGCACAAAAGAAAGGTAGCTAGAAATATAAAAACAGGTGGTAAGAGTTTCTACAGATATTTAAAAAAAGAAACAAGTTAACAAAATGAGTGCTGTTCCTATAGAAAGTGAGTCTGGGAATTAATGATGGAAAATAAGGAGAAAGCAGATGAATTGAACAGGTATGTTGCTTCAGTCTTCACTCTAAAGGATACAAGTAACATTCCAGAAATAGCTGTAAATCAGGAAATGGAGGGAGGGAGGAACTCGGGAAAATTACAATCACTGGGGAAGTGGTGCTGAGCAAATTGTTGGAGCTGTGGGCTGACAAGTCCTTGGGTCCTGATGGACTTCACCCTGGAATATTAAAAGAAGTGGCTATAGTGAGATAGTTGATGCATTAGTTTTAATTTTACAAAATTCCCTAGATTTTGGGAAGGTCACATTAGATTGGAAAATAGCAAATGTAACTCCTTTATTCAAAAAGGGAGGAGGGGGAGACAGAAAGCAGGAACCTATAGGCCAGTTAGCTTACCATCTATCATAGGGAAATGTTAAAAGCTATTATTAAAGACCTTATAGGCAGGCACTTAGAAAAATTGAAGGCATTCAGGCAGAGTCACCATGGTTTTGTGAAAGGGAAATCATGTTTAACCAATCTATTGGAGTTCTTTGAAGAAGTAACATAGGCTGTGGATAAAGGGAAACCAGTGGATGTACTGTACTTAGATTTCCAGAAGGCATTTGACAAGGTGCCACAGGGATCAGTGCTTTTTACAATTTATATAAATGACTTGGATGAAGAGACTGAAGGTATGGTTGCTAAATTTGCTGGTGACACAAAGATAGGCAGGAAAGTAAGTAACATGAGGAGGCTGCAAAAGGTTACAGATAGGTTAAGTGAGTGGGCAAAGATCTGGCAAATGGATTATAATGTGGGAAAATTTGGAATTGTCCATTTTGGAAGGGAGAGTAAAAAAGAAGTGTATTATCTAAATGGTGAGAGATTTCAGAGGGATCTGAGTCCCCCTAGTCCATGAATCTCAAAACGTTAGTATGCAGGTACAGCAAGTAATTAGGAAAGCTAATAATGTTATCGTTTATTGTTGGGGGTGGGGGGGGGGTGGGGGGGTGGGGGGGAAATGAATACAAAAGTAGGGAGGTTATGAGAAAGACAGAGTTAACGTTAACTCTTTCTCTCCACAGATGCTGTTAGACCTGCTGAGTTTTTCCAGCATTTTGTTTCAGATTTCTAGCATCTGCAGTATTTTGCTTTTATCTTAGTGAGGTTATGCTTCAGTGACACAGGGCATTGGTGAGACCATGTCTAGAGTACTGTGCACAGTGTTGGTCTCCTTATTTAAGGAAGGATGTTAAATGCATTGGAAGCAGTTCAGTGAAGGTTTACCAGGCTAATACCAGGAATGGGTGGATTGTCTTATAAGGAAAGGCTGGACAGGCTAGGCTTGTATCCATTGGAATTTAGAAGAGTAAGAGGTGACTTGATTGAAACATAAAAGATATGTTATGTGTTGGCTCCCGGGGTTGCGGTGGGGCAGGGAGTGTGTCGTCTGCACCACCTCCCGTCCCATATTATTCAGCCCAGGAGGATTCTTTACTACAAGGTCATCAATATGCACATTACCAGGTCTAAATTAGCCTGTTCCATGGAAGCATTTAGGTGAGCTTCAGATAATTCATACAATTCCGGAACTTATTTGTAAAGGTGGTGCATTGGAGGGCAAAGCCAACCTAATAGCTCATCCAGCGCTATTGGAAGATCTTTCCTCTTGTGGGGGCATCTAGAACCAGAGGTCACTGTTTAAAAATAAGGGGTCACTCATTTAAGACAGAGATGAGGGGCAGAATTTTGCCCTTGATGGGCGGGCGGGCCCCACCAACTCGGCAGCGGGCGGGCAGCCGATTGCCGCCGCCAAATCGGGTCCCACCGCCATTTTGAGTGGGCAGGCCAATTAAGGCCCACCCAGCGGGCCACCCAACGGGAAGTGCTATGCACTTCCTGTGTGGGGGGGAGGGATTCCCCATCTGTCAGAGTGCGCACTTAAGCACATGTGCACATCTCCCTGAGACTAAGTGCTGTCTCAGGGACAGTGAGACAGTGTTTGACACTTTAAAAATAGAAAAATAAAAAAATTATTAACATGTCCCCCTTATGTGACAATGTCACACGAGATGGGGCATGTTAATAAATATCACATAAACTTTATTAAAGTTTTTTAAAACAGACATGAAACCTCATCCTGCCAGTGGATGAGGTTTCATGTTTTATCAGAAGCCCGCTGGGGCTCCTGGCCTGCCCGCCAGCCTTAAGGTTGGACGGGCAGGGCCTTTAATTGTTTTAACTACCCTGTCAATGGCCTCAATTGGCTATTGACAGGTCGGCGGGCGGACAGCTGATTTCGCCGCCCGCCTTCCTGAATATTTAACCAGGGCGGAATGACATCGGGGGTTCTCCCCGACATCATCCCGTGTCATTTTCGCGCCAGCGAGCGGGCCCCACCCCCAAATCGCCGATGGAAACATTCTGTCCGAGGAGAATTTTTTTTTTCTCAGACAGTAGTGAGTCTTTGGAACTCTCTTCCTCAAAAGGCGGTGGAAGCAGAGTCTGAATATTTTTAAGGCCGAGGTAGATAAATTCTTGATAAGCAAGGGGGTGAAAGATTACTGGGGATAGGCGGGAATGTGGAGTTGAGGTTACAATCAGATCAGCCACGATCTTACTGAACGGCAGAGCAGGCTTGAGGGGCCAAGTGGCCTCCTCCTGCTCCTATTTTGTATGTGCGTATGGAGGCGTACTGATTTATCAGTTGATGGGAGGTAATCTTGCCCAGTTGAATTGATGTCATGAGACTTCATGGGGTCCAGAGTCAATGTTGAGGACTCCCAGGGCAACTGTCTTCTGTGTACCACCGCTACACCACCTGTAGGTCTGTCCTGCTGGTGGGAGAGGACAATATGCAGGGATGGTGATGGTGGTGACTGGGATATTGTCTGTAAGTTATGATTCCATGGGTATAACTGTATCAGGCTGTGGCTTGACTGGTCCATGGGACAGCTCTCCCAATTTTGGCACAAGCCCCCAGATATTAGTAAGGAGGAGTTTGCTGGGTTGACAGGGTTGGGTTTGGCATTGTCGTTTCTGCTGCTTAGGTCGATGCTGGGTAGTCTGTCCGATTTCATTCCTTTTAGGCTTTGTAGCGGTTTTTGTACAACCGAGTGGCTTGCTAGGCCATTTAAGAGTCAACCACTTTGCTGTTGGTCTGGGGTCACATGTACGCCAGACTAGGTAGTGGCGGCAGATTTTCTCTCGTAAAGGACATTTGTGAAACAAATAGGTTTTCATGATAATCGCTAATGGTTCCATGGTTACCATTACTGAGACCAGCATTGCAGATGGAGTAATTGAATTTAAATTTAACCAGCTGCCGTGGTGGGATTTGAACGCATTTCCCCAGAGTTTTAGCCGGGGCCTCTGGATTGCTAGCCTAGTGACATTAGCACTATGCCACTGCCTCCCAATCTTGAGGGGGTGCAAGAGCATAAATACTAGGGTGCATGCTGCAAATTTTGAAGGTAGCTGGACAAGTTGATAAAGCTGTTAAGAAAGCATCTGGGTCATTTGTCTCTGAACATAGGGTCACTGAATACAAACACTGGGAAATCACACTAAACTTTTACTGCATGTGATTCTGGGCACAACACTTCAGGAAGGATGTCAAGGCCTTGGGGAGAGTACAGAGGGGATCAAGCAGGGTGAGGGACGGGTTATGTAAAGAGGTTGCAGAGGCTGGGATTGCTATTCTTTGACCAGAGAAAGTGAAGAGGTGACCTCGAAGCTCAGAGGCATTCAAAATTCTGAGCGTTTTTTGTGGAGCACCTAGGGAGAAGCTATTTCCTCTGGCAAGTGGGTTGGTGACCGGTGACATAGATTTAAAATAATTGGCAAAAGAATAAGGCTGGGATTTTCCGGCCCTGTCGCAGGTAAGATGGCGCCCCAGCCAGAAGCCCATTGACCTGCGGTGGGACAGGAAGATCCTGGCAGCGGGTGGGTATGGAAAATCCCGGCGGCGGGCGGGTATGGAAAATCCCACTGTAGGAGTGGAAATTAGGAGCAAATTTTTCAGAGTTGTTAAGATTTGGAATGTATTACCACCTGAATGGGTGCTGGAAGCAGATTCCATAAGAGATTTCAAAAGGCGATTAGATATGTAACATGCAGAGGACTAATTTGCAGGGTTATGGGTAAAACTTGTGATGTGGGACTAAATTGGAAGATTCTTTCAAAGAGCTAACACAGGAATGAAGGGCCAAATGTTCTCTCTCTACGCTGCAGGATTCTGCAGGTCAGCCTAGGTTATGCAGTCTCTGAAGTGGGCGTTTAAAATTCATGTTATGCTACAGGACCTCCTGCCAACCTTCACCCAACCATCAGTTGCAAAATCATGAAAAATCATCACGTTGGATGAGCTATTAGGTTGGCTTTGCCCTCCGATGCACCACCTTTACAAATAAGTTCTGGAATTGTATGAATTATCTGAAGCTCACTCACAAATGGGAGTTCCGCCTGATGTCATCCCGCCTCATTTTATGTGTTGGCAAGTGGGTCCCAACCCCAGCTCGCCGACTGGGAAATCCTAGCCACTGTCTTCCACTCTGCTTTTTGAAAAAAACCGAATGAAGTTCAGGAACTGGCTGCTTTCTGAAAACAGACTTTTCTGGCTTGAAACTGGATGGCTGCTTCAAATTCACTTTTCTCAGCATAGAGCTGGTCTCAGGACAACTAACACAACTCAACTAAACTCACACAGCTAACACAACTCAACTAAACTCACACAGCTAACACAACTCAACTAAACATTCTTCCTTAAATATTCTTTTCCCCTTTGCTCTTAGACTCCGTTGTTCTAAGCACCCCTTTGAACTCAATTTTTCCAAAATATAAAATCCTTCATGTCTTCCTATCGCCTCCACTTTCGGGTAAAATAAAATTTAATAGCCTTCCCATGTTTACTTATGAAACCTTTGTAAGTTGTAAAAGTCCCTTGTCACTTCTAAACTCCCTTTGAAATTTAACAGCTGAAAAGCCATGCCCTTACCTATCAACTAATGCAAATTTTAAAACCCAACCTATTTACTTGTAATTCCAACTTCACCATAGCCTCTCATTACAAATGCATGCACCTAGCTCCTTTACCTTTCACCTCCCTACTCCCATAGACAAGCTGTCTTTACTAACCTTCCCCTAGTTTAAGCATATACACACACACACACACACAGAGCTTCCTTTACAGAATACACCATAATCCCAAAAATATTTTAAAAATCCATCTTCACACCTACCTCAACAGAAAAAAAATGAAATGCCAAATTTCAAAAAGATATTTTCATTTTCTCAACCCATTTCATATTACTTATACTTATCAAAATGCCCCAACATCCAAGTCCTTTTGAACTTAAGCACTTGACAGCACATCTGCAATTAAATTCTCTTGTCCAGCCACATGTATAATTTTTAAATTGAACACTTGTAATTACAAACTCCATTGGAACGTTCTGGCGTTTCTACCTCAATGTTTCCAGAAACTTCAAAGGATCGTGGTCTTTACACACAACTATCTATGAAAAATTTGTTTGCAGTATGCACTTCAAAATGCTGCAATGCTAAAACCAAACTTAAAGTCTCTTTTTCTATAGCTGAATATTTCTTCTGATGTACTTGCAATTTCCGTGAGAAATACCCCACTGGTTTCTCAAGTCCCAGTTCATCTTCCTGCAGCAACACAGCACCAACACCCACATCACTGGTGTCAATGGCCATTTTAAACTGCTTTAGTATAATCAGGTGCTGTTAGAACAGGTGTAGTGGTTACTACAGTTTCCAGCTGTAAAATGCAGTCTGACACTCCTGTGCCTATTGGAATTTCCTGTTCTTTTTCAAAATCTAGGCAGTGGAGCAACTACACTCATCCACTCATGCCAAGAAATCTTAAAAATATCCCATTTCTTTGGAGGCCTTGGAGCTCAACAATAGCTTTTATTTTCGCATCTTGTGGGGCCACTTCACCATCTCCAATAGTGTGGCTAAATATGCAACTATCGCTTTTCCAAATTCACTTTTAGTCAAATTTATCACCAGATTGGCTTCCTGTAGTCAGTCAAACAGTTCCTTTAAATGTCATAGATGTTCCACCCAAGTTTGACTGAATACCACTAAGTCATCAATATAAACAGCACAGTTGTTCAGTCCTTCAATCGCTTTGGTTGTTAGTTTCTGAAATGTTGCTGGTGCATTTTTCAGACTAAATGGCATTACTTTGCATTGATATAAGGCACCTCATGTTACAAAAAAGCTGATAACCTCTTTTGCCATGTCCGAAAAGGGTACTTGCCAGTATCCTTGCAAGTCAATTTTTGTGATAAAAGCTGACTGTCCCACTTTCTCCATACAATCCTCTACTCGTGGAATAGGATATGATTCCATCTTTGTTACTGCATTTACTTTGCAGTAATCAATATGTAGGGCAAAATTTTCCTTGCCTGCTGACGTCGGTGGTGTGAGCGGACAATATGGTGAGAAGGCCAGAAACCGATTTCACGACATCATGAAACCAGTTTGTGATCATCTGCTCAGTCCCCCGATGGCGGGGCTGCGTTTCCTGCCATCGGACATCGGGAACCGCATTGTAATACATCTGCAAATCATTTTAAGGCCAGCCCACCGGAATCGACCCCTGTGCTGGATCGTCCACGCCATGTCAGTGTGCAATCGCACCAACATGGTTCACAACAGCATATATAAGGCGTGCACTTGGCGGGCTGCACTTTGAGGGGAACTCGGAGGTGAGTGCACAGTAACGTTGCGCAGTGCTCACCCCCGGACGCCTGTTGAACTTCAAGGTTGAGGCACATTGGCGATAGCGGGGGGGTGGGGGTGGTGCAAGGGATGCCCAGCGGTTGAGATGATTTGGGGGTGGGGGCAAGGTCTGCCCTGCGATTGGAGGTAATGGGCAAGGACATGCGGGGTGGGGCGGTGGAGGGAAGCGACCACGCATTATGGAAACCTTGTATAAATTGACCGTTCCTCTGCAGCAGAGACAGTTCAGACGCAGCCATATTGGCATGTGTGGATTTGGGCCTCTAGATTATCTGCCCACTCAAGCAACACAGAGGCATGAATGTGCCACAAAATGTTCCAGAGCTTTTCACCCCTCGGGCACAGACTGTAAACCAATGAGCGTTTTAGTAGGCTGCAGAACAGTTGGGTGACTGGGCACATTGTGCAATCTCCTTGCTAAAACTGGCCATGGAGCAGTCACTGCTGGAGGTGCTGACAGCCCCTTGCAATGTCATCATCCCTGTTTAGATCAGCCTCCCCCAAGCTAACAGTGCAACCTTGCAGTGTGTGTTAGGAGAATGCCTGTGCCTGAGCTGAGAGCACAGCATGCAGTCCAATGGGCAAAGCAGCCCCCAATCGGACAGGTGGAGTGGGGCGGGGGTGTTTGGGGTTTCAGGAGGCCATGCAGCGCAGTAAACTCTGGTCAGCCAAGTGGTGGCCAGCACTCTCCAGGATGCGTTAAGGGGCCTTCAGACTTAACCAAGACAGGTTCTTAGTACACCCATGCTAACCACATGTCTCTCTCTCTTTCATCCTGTAGGAGGAGTACATCAGGAACATGGAGCCTGGTGAACTAGCTGTATGTCTTGTGGCATACAGAGAGTGGAAACGACGGAGGAGAGAGCGACTGAGGCGCCTGGCTGCACAGAGGGAGGAGCAGCACCCTCAAGGAGAATGGGCGGCTGGGGCTCACACACACACTGTTGAAGAGCCACAGCGAGCCACCATTCATTGGTGCCTAGCTAGGCCCAAGGTCTAAAGACGCCGCCTTTCATTCCTGCAGATGACCGAGAACCAGTGCCTCTGAAGACTGCGCATGTCTAGGGAACTGGTTGGTCACATTTACCAACTACTGCAGGATTTGGCACCACAGGGACATGGAGGGCATCCACGGCCAGTGGCTGTAAAACTGACCGCAGCGCTCAGTTTCTACGCCGGTGGCTCCTTTCAGGGTCCCAGAGGTGACCTTTGTGGGATATCATAATCGTCCATCCACAAATGCATCCATGAGGTCACAGACACCATCATTGTGAGGGCACACCTCCTCGCATTTGTGCATTTCACCCGGGACCAAGAGAGCCAGGATACAAGAGCGATTGGATTTGCCCAGATTTCGAGTTTTCCACAGTTGCAGGGTGCGATCGACTGCACTCACGTGACGCTCAGATCTCCATCGCAGCAAGAGGTCAACTATGTCAACCGCAAGGGCTTCCATTCACTGAATGTGCAGCTGGTGTGGGACAACCACAAACGCATCCTGCAGGTCTGCGCATGGTTTCCAGTGAGTGTCCATGTCTCATTCAGTCACAGATCCCTGACATCTTCCAGGGTCCACAGAAGCTGCAGGGATGGATCCTCGGGGACAAGGGCTACCTG
Source organism: Cetorhinus maximus (assembly GCF_964194155.1). NCBI lineage: Eukaryota > Metazoa > Chordata > Chondrichthyes > Lamniformes > Cetorhinidae > Cetorhinus > Cetorhinus maximus. The sequence continues at coordinate 44,108 of NW_027597482.1, read as the reverse complement.
GAGAGGACGTGGCTGATGACACCCATGCAGCAGCCTCAGACTGCAGCAGAGCGATGCTATAATGAGGCTCATGCTGCAACTCGCACCTTGGTGGAGCAGATCATCGGGATGCTGAAAATGAGGTTCCAGTGCCTGTACCGATCTGGTGGAGCCCTGCAATATAGTCCACAGAGGGTGTCATGCCTGCTGTGCCCTTTACAACCTGGTGCTGCAGCGGGGAGAGGGGCTGGCTGAGGAGGCGAGGGAGGAGCTGGAGGTCTCCTCCGATGAGGAAGATGTTGACGGTGATGAGGGTGAGGAGGTCTTCGAAGGTGACAATGATGACGATGTGACCCTCGCACTAGCCAGATGAGGCAGGCATGCTTGGGAGGCCCTCATAGCTGCTAGATTTGTGGAGGATGATGACGTGTAGTGAGGAGACACCATGGATCCTCACATTGCATCTATGAATGTTTGACTCCAGTCTGGCTTAAGGTAGCACACATACCCTCTATGATAATGCTCCTGTCATGGAGACACTGTGGAGGCCCTAATAGTCACTCAGTTGCAAAAGAATGATGACAACATTGGACAACGGTGGTGAGGACAGTCCATAGATCTTCACATAGCCTCTGCGAATGTCTGATTCCTGTCTGGCTGAGGGTAGCTCACTTGCATTCTGTGATCAGGATCATATCATAGAGACTCAGCCATGAAACTTTAAAAGCACCTGATCCTTTGTCTGCCCTCAACACCTGGGCCCCTCAGGAGCACAGCATCACTGGTCACAGATGCTGAAGAGATGAGGGCCAGCCCCATCTTAAAGGTGCTGAGAGCACACAGAGAGAATGAGAGAACTCTGTGGTGCCTGCCCATGACATTCTGGCAGCAATGACCAGCACTGCCGAGATGCAGGGGTTAGTAATGTGTCCAGGGAGTGTGAGGCTGGACCATCACTTTGGTCTGAAGGCTGCACAGAGCACAGGGAAGAGACCCCAGGCTGAGACACCTGCCTTTATCTTGTGCAGAAAGGTTTCGCGAATGAGTGACATGGACACAGCTCATCAGAACAAGGAGCCATAGGCATGGAGACGTTCTTGGGAGTTTATTGACAATAGTGAACAGTATGTACAAGTGATTAACATCCATGCCCAGGTTGTGCAACTACATCCTAACCCTGCCATCACATCTTGGTGCTTCCCGGACATCCACAGTGGAGGTGGAGTCAGCCAGCTGACTGCTACTGTCTGTGATGACCTTGGCGGGCTTGCTCTGGAGGGCTGAGACTTGGAGGACCCTGTTCTGCTTTTGGGGTCCTGCTGTACGGCAGTGATACCCTCCTTGGCCTGTGAAGCTGGAGATGCCAAGGTCACAGGAAGAGGGGATTTGGGTGAGCTGGAGCCTCCTGAAGTCACCTGGATGGCTGGCCCCTGGGGGTACACCTGCAGATCCTGCTCCCTATGGGTGCCCAAGGGCCCCTGGCTGACTCTAATTTCTTTCCGCACTTGAGCCAATTTTACTGGATTTAATCTATATGGGTGTTGCCTTATTGAAACCAAATTGCCCACATCATCATGCAAAGCCAAATTAGTTTTCCCTGGTCTATTTCCACAAATTGCTATTTGTGACTACAGCAGCTCTTGTACATCATTTTGACAATTTTCTGGAAGGTAACTTAATATTACATTTTGATTTTTAAGTACTTCCTCCGTGTCCAATTTAATCAGAGGAAGGTCAATTTCAGAATCTTTAATTTCTGTTTCCCCCTCCTTACCTACCATTACCTCTTTCTGTTTATCCTCTCTGTCAAAGCCTTTTTAGCATGTTTACAAGGCACACTGGCTGACTCTTTCTTCTATTTTAGGTATTCATGACATCATTTACCTCACTCAATCTCTTTTCAATCTGGTAAGGTACACTAAGCCTTGCCTTTAATGGTTCACCTAACACTGGCAACAATACTAACGCTTTTTCCCCAACCACAAAACTATGACCCTTTGCCCTTTTATCTGCATTTGCCTCCATCACTTGCTGTGATATCTCTAAATGTTTCCTAGGTAGCTCACATGCTCTACTCAATCTTTCTATGAATTTCCTCACATAATCCAGGAGAGTAGTTTCAGAACTTTGACTCACTAATTTCTCTTGAATCAGTTTCAGCGGTCCCCTTACTTCATGTCAAATTTATCACTTCATGATAAATTAACTAGAAAGGACTGAAACCTGTTGACTCACTAGGGGTGTCCCTAATAACAAATAACAAGAATGGAATCCCTTGAGCCCAATCAAGTGGGTAGTCTTGACTATATGCTCCAATCATAGTCTATAAAGTTTGATGCCACCTTTCTAAGGTGCCTTATGATTCAGGATGATAGGCCGATGACCTAAATTGCTTTATTCCTAGATTGTTCGTTACTTCGTTAAACAGCTGTGACATGAAATTTGAACCCTGATCCGACAGTATTTCTTTTGGTAATCCATATCTTGTAAAGAGTTTGGTCAACTCTTCTACAATCACTTTTGCTGTGATTTTCCTTAAATGTATGGCTTCTGGAAATATCATGAACACACCCATGATTTCCATTTTTAGTCTTAGGGAGGGGTCCTACAGAATCAGTCAGGACCCTGTTAAAAGGTTCCTCAAATGTTGGAATTGGAATTAAAGATGCAGATTTAATTACTGCTTGAGGTTTTCCTATCACTTGACATGTGTGGTATGTTTGACAGAATTTAACTACATATTTACGTAGTCCAGGCCAATAGAAATGTTTTTGTATCTTAGCTTGAGCTTTCTTAATTCCCAAATGTCCAGTCATTGGAATTCCATGAGCCACTCTCAAAATTTAATTCCGATACCCAGATGGCATCACTACTTAGTGCACTATCAACCATGTTTCATCTGCTGGGACATGAGGTGGTCTCCATTTCCTCATTAACACATTGTCTTTAAGGTAATAACACTCTGGAATGTATTCTTCTTCTGTTTCAGAATAAGCTGTCTGGTATAACTGCTTTAAGTCTGGATCCTGCTGCTGCAATTCCACTAACTTCAATGAACTAAACATCTCAGCCTCATCCTCTCCAACCTGCTCTTCATGAGTAATCTTTTCAAGGATTTATCCAGCCAACTGAGGTTCACTATCATCCCCCCGTCTTTTAGTCTCTTCTTGTTTAAGTTTGTGTGTCCGTGGCTTTGTCACCACACAATCTGGAAACAATCCAGGATACTCCTTCTGTAAAACCTCTGTTGATTGCATCTCAACAGGTTCCTCTTCTAGAGTAGGCATAGTCAATATTTGCAATCTAGCTCTACCATTTCCTAGAATAAATTCAATCCCTGCAATAGGCAATTTCTCCACCATTCCAACAATCACCTCCGGTTTTCAAATCACTTTCAAAATTTAGCTCATATACCGAAATAGGCTTCAAACCCTTCCCCATGAATGTCACTCACTAACACTTTCTCCTGCAATAATGTTTCTGGACAGCTGATGGCACTATCCCATAACAATGACTGGCTAGCAGCTGTATCACTTAAGATCCTAACAGTTTTTCCTGCTGTTCCTGGAACACATGGATATACTTTCCCTTTGCATATAAAATCTTTAAACATCTCTGTAACTTGACCTCCAAAACTTCCTTGGGTAGCTTGCAAACACATTCTCACCATCTGGCTAATACTGACTCTTCCTTTTACACCTGTGTAAAGGCTATTGGTCTGTCTTGCACTTGGGTCTCAGAGCCCACAGCACTTTTACTTACAGAACTCTTCTGAGTTTCTCTAACTGTAATTGGTTTCCCATTTAACCTCCAACAATTTGATTTTGTATGTCCAGCCTTGTTACAATGGTAACATACTACTTTTCTTCCTTCTCCTTTGCCTTCTACCTTTCAATCTTAAATAGACTGGTGTTCTTCAACTGGCTCCTTGTTACCAACACTTACCATCACTAGGTTTTCTATACCTCCAATTTCCTTGCTGAGCCCCATGTGATCCTTTTTCTACACACAACTGTGTGAAATATCATAAGTATCGGCTAAAACAACAGCTTCCCTGATCTTTTTACTTTGTCTTTCATCTAATATATCTTAATAGTTACTGGAATACTATTCATAAATTCTTCTATAATCATAATCTCTCCAACATTTCAAAAAGTCTTGTCTAACTTTAATGCCCTAAACCATCGATTCCACAGAGTTTCCTTTTCTCTTGCAAACTCTACAAACGTTTGATTATGTCTCTTTCTTACAGTCCTAAACTTCAACTGATAAGCTTCAGGGAACAGATCTTATGTATTTGGTATTGCCCTTTTAACTATCTCGTTGTCTCCAGACTGTTCCTCTGATAAGCCAGCATACACATTCACTGCTGTACCTGACAAAACTCTGTAACATTATAGTCGAAGAATTATCTTGGCCAATTCAATTTCATAGCTATCTTTTCAAATGAGGTGAAATATCTTTCAACCCCGTCCTCCATAAATTTAGGCACTAACCGAAGATTTTTAGTTATATCAAATTTCTCAAAGGAATCAAAATCACCACCTGAATCACTGTCTCTCCTTTCATCCTTTATTCTAAGTTTTTCCATAGCCAAGGTATGCTGTCTGTGCTCCTTTTCTCTCTGATACTCAAGCTCAAGCGTTCGCATTTCCATTTCTTTCACTCTATTTATTTTTCTCGATCCCGTTTTCCCATTGAAGCCTTTTCACTTCTATTTATTTCAATCTATCCATTATTTTCTTTCTCTTTTCTTTCTAACTCGAGTTTTCTTCATTTCTCTTTTTCTTTTTCTTTCTATTCAATTCTTTTCATCCTTCTTTCTTTCTCTCTTTCCTCCAGTTCACGTTTTTGCCTTCCCCTATCTCTTTCTATATCAAGCTGCTTCATTTGCAACTGAAGTCTGTCTACCACTGAACATCAAGCCATTGTTTCCAGGACTGTCACTGACCTCATCTCCTCTGGAGATCTTCCTCCCACAGCTTCCAACTTGATAGTTGCCCAACCTCGGACCGCCCGCTTCTACCTCCTACCCAAAATCCACAAACAGGACTGTCCCAGCAGACCAATCGTGTCAGCCTGTTCCTGCCCCACGGAACTCATTTCTCGTTATCTTGACTCCCTTCTCTCTCCCCTTGTCCAGTCCCTAAACACCTACATCCGTGATTCCTCTGACACCTTACGTCACATCAACAATTTCCAGTTCCCTGGCCCCAACCGCTTCCTCTTCATCATGGACGTCCAATCCCTCTACACCTCCATCCCCCACCAGAATGGTCTGAGGGCTCTCAGCTTCTTCCTCGAACAGAGGCCTGAACAATCCCCATCCACCACTACTCTCCTCCGTCTGGCTGAACTTGTTCTCACATTGAACAATTTCTCCTTTAACTCCTCTCACTTCCTCCAAATAAAAGGTGTGGCTATGGGTACCCGCATGGGCCCCAGCTATGCCTGTCTCTTTATGGGGTATGTGGAACATTCCTTGTTCCAGTCCTACTCCGGCCCCCTCCCAAAACTCTTTCTCCGGTACATCGATGATTACTTCAGTGCTGCTTCATGCTCTCATCGGGACCTGGAAAAATTTATTAATTTTGCTTCCAAACTCCAGCCCTCCATCATTTTCACATGGTCCATCTCTGACACTTCCCTTCCCTTCCTTGACCTCTCTGTCTCAATTTCTGATGATAGACTATCCACCAATATCCATTACAAGCCTACCGACTCCCACAGCTACCTCAACTACAGCTCCTCACACCCCGCTTCCTGTAAGGACTCCATCCCATTCTCTCAGTTCCTTCGCCTCCGTCGCATCTATTCTGATGATGCTACCTTCAAAAACATTTCCTCTGACATGTCCTCCTTCTTCCTTAACCGAGGTTTTCCACCCACGGTCGTTGACAGGGCCCTCAACCGTGTCCGGCCCATCTCCCGCGCATCCGCCCTCACGCCTTCTCCTCCCTCCCAGAAACATGATAGGGTCCCCCTTGTCCTCACTTATCACCCCACCAGCCTCCGCATTCAAAGGATCATCCTCCGCCATTTCCGCCAACTCCAGCATGATGCCACCACCAAACACATCTCCCCTTCACCCCTCCTGGCGGCATTCCGTAGGGATCGTTCCCTCCGGGACACCCTGGTCCACTCCTCCATCACCCCCTACTCCTCAACCCCCACCTATGGCACCTCCCCATGCCCATGCAGAAGATGCAACACCTGCCCCTTCACTTCCTCTCTCCTCACCGTCCAAGGGCCCAAACACTCCTTTCAAGTGAAGCAGCATTTCACTTGCATTTCCCCTAACTTAGTCTACTGCATTCGTTGCTCCCAATGCGGTCTCCTCTACATTGGAGAGACCAAACGCAAACTGGGCGACCGCTTTGCAGAACACCTGCGGTCTGTCCGCAAGAAAGACCCAAACCTCCCTGTCGCTTGCCATTTTAACACTCCACCCTGCTCTCTTGCCCACATGTCTGTCCTTGACTTGCTGCATTGTTCCAGTGAAGCCCAACGCAAACTGGAGGAACAGCACCTCATCTTCTGACTAGGCACTTTACAGCCTTCCGGGCTGAATATTGAATTCAACAACTTTAGATCTTAAACTCCCTCCCCCCATCCCCACCCCGTTTCTTCCCCCTCCCTTTTGTTTTTTTCAATAATTTATATAGATTTTTCTTTTCCCACCTATTTCCATTATTTTAAAATCTACAACTAATACCTTGTCAGTCTTTCCACCCCACCCCCATTAGAGCTGTACCTTGAGTGTCCTGCCATCCATTCTTAATTAGCACATTTTCTTAGATAATATCACCACCTTCAACACCTCTTTGATCCTTTTGTCTGTGACATCTTTTGATTATCTGCTCCTATCACTGCTTGCTTGTCCCTACAACCACTACCCCCCCTCAACTTCTCTCTCCCCCCCCCACCTTAAACCAGCTTATATTTCACCCCTCTCCTAACTATACTCAGTTCTGTTGAAGGGTGGTGAGGACTCGAAACGTCGACTCTTTTCTTCTCCACCGATGCTGCCAGACCTGCTGAGTTTTTCCAGGTAATTCTGTTTTTGTTCTGTCTACCTCCAGCTGTGACACAGTAGTTTCACTATGTCTTCTAACTTTAAATGCTGGGCAAGTACTTTCACCATACCAGCCTTATGGAATTCTGCTATTATTTCCACCTGCAATTTATCTTTATCTGCTGACTCTCTCAACTGAGTTTTAGTCAGAGATTTAAAATATTCCACAGTCACATCTTCCACTCCCAGAAAAGTCTTAGCAACTGCCAAAGCCATTTTACAGTCCAGCCACTTTAAAATCACTCAACACAACTCCTGATTTCAGTACTCCCCTCGTACTTGTATCCTTTCAATTCGCAAACTCCAAACCAATCAAGGAATTTTAAATCCCACAAAGAGCCCCCAAATTTGTTACGACCACGGCCAATGTTATTTGCTGAACAAGCCAAATCCCAGAGGGAAACTGAAGATAAAAGCAAAATACTGCAGATGCTGGAAATCTGAAATAAAAACAGAAAGTGCTGGAACAACTCAGCGGGTCTGACAGCATCTGTGGAGAGAGAAACAGAGTTAATGTTTTGAGTCCGTATGACTCTTCTTCAGAGCAGTTCAGGGAAGGTTCACTAGGCTGATTCCTGGGATGTAGGGGTTGCCACATGAGGAAAGGTTGAGCAGGTTGGGCCTGTACTCATTGGTGTTTAGAAGAATGAGAGGAGATCTTATTGAAACAAAAAATATTCTGATGGGGCCTAATGGGTTAGACTCATAGACTGATACACGTCTACAGTGCAGAAGGAGGCCATTCGGCCCATTGTGTCCGTGCCTTCAACAAAGATCTGACTGCACTAATGCCATTTTCCGGCGCTTGGCCCACAGCCCTGGAGGCTATGGCAACGTAACTGAATATCTAAATACTTCTTAAATGTTATGAGAGTTTCTGACTCAACCACCCTTTCAGGCAGTGAGTTCCAGACTCCCACTGCCCTCTGGGTGAAAAAATGTCTCCTCAACTCCCCTCTTCTACCTCTTATCTTAAATCTATGCCCCCTGGATATTTACCCCTCTACTAATGGAAAAGGTGCCTTCCTTTCCACCCTATCTATACCCTGCATAATCTTATACACCTCTATCAGGTCCCCTCTCAATCTTTGCTGCACCAAGGAAAATAACCCCAGCCTATCCAATCTTTCCTCATAGCTCAGACCCTCCAGCCCAGGCAGCATCCTGGTAAATCTCCTCTGCACCTTCTCCAGTGCAATCACATCCTTCCTATAATGTGGTGACCAGAACTGCACACAGTACTCCAGTTGTGGCCTAACAAGAGTTTAATACAGTTCCAGCACAACCTCCCTGCTCTTGTATTCCATGCCTCGCCTAATAAAGGTAAGGGTTATATGCTGAGAGGATGTTTCCCTTTGTGGGGGAACCTAGGAGTAGGGGGCACAGTTTAAAAATAAGGGGTGTCTCGTTTAAGACAGAGGTGAGGAGTAATTTCTTCCATCAGAGCATTGTTAGTCTTTGAAATTCTCTTTCACATAGAACAGTGGAATCTGGGTCGTTGAATATATTCAAGGCTGAGTTAGATGGATTTCTGATTGACAAGGGAGTCAAGGGTCATGGGGAGAGCAGGCAGGAAAGTGAAGTTAAGGCCACAAATGGATCATCCATGATCCTTGATGGGCCAAATGGCCTACTCCTGCTCCTATTTCTTATGTTCTTATTCAAAAAATAGTTAAAACAAGTTGCCACATTTACCTTGAGCCACTGTGTGAAAAGCAATGCCAATTAATTTGCAATGGATTCTGATAAATTAAGTACCTTAATACAGGCAAATTTGGGACAATAGTCAGACAGAAAAGTAGTTTCAGTTGTGATATTATTACGGATTTGAAAGCGTAGCATCTTCTTCACAAGCATAATTTGTCTTGTTAAATAATGTATTTTAATAAAATTGCCTTTATCAGTATATTTGTGTTATGTTCTATATGTCTTTACACTACCTTGGACTACTAACTTTGAGACTGTCTCCATGGTTTTGTATTAGTTTAGAGTAGTGATTGAATATGGCCATTAGTTTATCTGCATCAAAATCTCATCTTCAAGTTTATGTGTAATCTGTCTGGAATTGCACTAAACACTGCAATCGCTAATTAATTTCATATTGGTTTATGATCATGCAGAGCAAGATTGTTGATATGCTGTCAATCTTTTAAAACATAGAAAATAATCATCCAACAAAACCACAGGATTTTTCTGCAATACTTTGCCACCCAACCAAAATTTCAGCAAGTGGCTACAAGAAAGCGCTCCGAGATCTCCAATCAGCAGATTTTGAATATCGAAGGTGGTTAAGTGGTTCTGATATTTAAATGACCCTGGTAAAGCTATTTAAAGTTGTATGTTCAAAAATATTTTTTGAAATGACCTTCGTTTTCTGGGTAATGGTAATGTAAGGTATATCATGTAAATGTTCATGTCAGGGTGTATACATGAGTCATGGGAGTATCACTTGAGTCATAGCCTGGAAGTGTACAGGACCCTCTACAGCTTGAGACTTGTGAGCAGTTCATTGAAATTTGACTATCAATGCACATTCTGCAATTACCATTTTGAAATGTTTTCTAATGTTGATTTAGACATTTTATGAAGAAAATATATTTTTGCAAAAGAGAAATTAGCACAGGGATTCACCCGAGTTCTCCTGGTACTGATGACTGTAATATCACCACTTATGTGGGTGAGGGAGGTTATGTGGAAAGACCACCAGTGCCCAATTTTCACCTATTTGGATTTAGCATCCATCCAAAGCCAAAGGAGCCTTTCATTTTTTTCCTGTGTTGCTGATATGTATTTTTGGAGCACCCTTTTCTTGAACACAGAGATAAAATTGTATTCCTAGCAAGGTGGGCTTCAGTCCCAACAATACATTTTACATGGCATTCAAAGGAAGCCAGTTAGACAATTGTTAAAAGAGGTTTTTGTTTTGCATCTAACTTCACTGTTGCACCAAATGTTGCTGCCTCCCTACGCTGAGAGTGATATTCTTTATTTGAAATATAGAAAAGGATAATTTCTTCAATTGAAGATCATACAGAGATCAATAGAATAAACCTCAGCAGACAATGTTTTCTACCAGCAGTCAGCTCTCACTCATGACAAAATCCAGTTCTCAGTTTAAACAAAAGTCTTCCACTTATATTGTGCCTTTCATAACCTCAGGATTCCCCAAAGCGCTTTACATCCAATGGAAAGCCTTTGAAAGGTAGTTACTGTTGGAATAGTTATTGGTTAAGCGATAAATATTTGACTAGGACATCAGGAGAACAACCCTGTTCTTGGTTAAGTACTGCCATGAGATCTTTTATGTCCACTTGAGAGAGCAGGTTTGACAGCTCATTTGAAAGACAACACCTCTGACTGTGCTGCACATTCCCAGTACACTATCAGCTATTATTCAGTTGGACATTCTCTTGCTCGAGTCAGAATGCCCTGTGTTCAAGTCCCACACCAGGACTTGAGCTTAATAATCAAGATTGACACTCCAGTGCAGTACTGAGGGAGTGCTGCACTCTCGGAGGTGCTGTCTTTTGGGTGCAGCATTAAACCGAGACCAGCTCAGGTGGATGTAAAAGATCCCATGGCGAAGAAGAGCAGTGGAGTTATTCCTGGTGTCCTGGTCAATGTATATCCCTCGATCAACATCACAAAAACAGATTATCTGGTCATTATTACATTGCTGTTTGTGGGAGCTTGCTGTGTATAAATTGGCTGCTGTGTTTCCTATATTAGAGCAATGACTGTGCTTCAAAAGTACATCGTCCTTGGCTGTAAAGTACTTTGAGACATCCAGTGGTCATGAAAGGTACTATATAAATGCAAGTCTCTTTTTCCCGCATTGGAGTGTTAGCCTAGATTTTTTTTGTTGTGGTCCTTGGGGTGGGACTATGAACCCACAGCCCCCTGACTTACGATGAGTGTGCTTATCCATGGAGCCACAGCTGACCGACTGCTCTGATGATATAAAAAGAATCAAACAGACTTATCATCAGTACTTCTCTGTCCTTAGAATGACAGGTTTTGAGGGGAATTTGGGGCATACCTTATAATTTCTAAAAATTGTGCCCTCGTGCCATTTAAACATAATTAAACTGCCAGTTTTCTATTTACCATCATCTTCAATAATGACAGGTACTGTCCACAAAATTCAGTACTACCTTTCTTCTATCTTAAAGCAGATCAAACATGTTGCATAATTGTGATAAAAGTAAGATTCCTGAAGCATGATAGCCATTGAAAATCACCCTTTGCTACACGATCATTGTAGCGCAGCCCATGCATGAATGTTCACTCAATGAAGTAGACTGTTTCACCCTGTTTCGTACTCCTGGAACTTTTAAGTTTATCACTGAAATATACAAATAAAGGGGCAGGCTGGACCTATTTTCAGAAGGGAATTAGACAAATACTTGAAAAGGAAAATGTTGGCATGTCCATGGGGAAAGGGAAGGCAAGTGGCACTGCTTGGATAACTCTTTCAAAGGACTGACACAAGCACAGATAGGCCAAATGACCTCCCTCTGTGCTGTATAATTCTATGATTCTACACGGGGAATTGGGAGGTTTCTGGAGAGAACCCATCAATGGTTCCGTGGCACGGCATTATTGGGGCAACTGATAATATATATTTCAGAACAGTTGTTGGCCCTTTCTGTTTTGATCCAAGCCAATAAACTCTGATTCTGGGTCTTGAAGCTGCAGCGGATTAAAATTATGTCCTTTATTACTGGACTGAGGATTCGAATTCAGCCAAGATTCAGCTATGACAACTTCCTCACTCTGTAAATGTTTATCCTTATATAGGGAGCTTAATTAAAATGAATTAAACCTCAGCTTCAGTTAAAGTTTCACTAGATGTAAGCATAAAGGAGCCAAAAAAAAGCCCCGGCCATGCATTCTCAAGTAACTGCTTGAGCTTATTCAGAGAGGCCAGAGAAATGTGTTTGTCTTTTCTCATTTGTGGTTTTATCCTTGCCTCTGCACCGGGCCATGGGGAAGGCTGATCAAATGAAAATATACTGGTGCAAGACAAGTAAGTAGCCTTCTGAGGGTGAGGTTAAGGCACCTTGTATTTAACACTTGCTCAGCCTGACCTGGGAGTGCTCAATGTCAACGCCGAGTGCAAAAAGTGCAAAATGTTCCATTTTTCAGTGCGGGTACCGACACGTTGTTAAAGGAAGAAAATGCATTTCTCTTGCACACATCCCTCCCCTACACATGCAGGTCCCTGGATTTTGGACATATGTATTCATTTTGAAAACATCACCTGGAAATTGCACATTTCTTTCATTCGGATCAAACTTGGAGAAAACTTCACACCTAATAATAGACGTGGATCTAATCATACTTGATCTGGTTTCATTTGGACTGTGACCCAGGTAAATAGGTATTTCAGAATTAAGTCAGTAAGTAGCGTCAGAAACAACAGCAGCACAATACTGTAAAACTGCTTCCATTAAGTGAGTCACTTCGATGTCTAACACATTGGCCTGAAGGTTTCGGTCATTGGGCGATCGGTGGGCCCGGGAGCGGACGGGAAATGGGCCACCGACTGTGATCGGCTCCTGACCACGATTTCACGCTGGCTGCCTGATTAACGGCCAGCCAACGTGAAACACGTGCTGAAATGCTCAGCGCTGCCGGGGTGGGGGCGGGAAGAGGACGGGCGCCGATGTAACTGAGGGTGCAAGGTGAGCGCTCCAACAGGGCTCCCTGGGGGGCAGACAGCTGTAGACCTCCACAGGCTAAAGGACACGACAGAAATGCTGCAAGATATGCAGAACAATCAAGCACCTGAAAGCTTACCCCATAAACAACCAGTACCCAGATATCTTTTTTTATTCTATCTCCCCGCGGAGATTTCATCCCGCCCTGGATCGAGGTTAATGTGAATGCCGCCTGGGAGACTGGCCTGTCTGCCAACTGCAAATGTGAACAGGCCACGTAAAATCACTGCTGATTCCGACTGCCACATGCGCCCGCCAAGCGAAATATCACATGCGCGCTCGATGATGTCGGGGCACTCACCTGACGTCATCCCGCGCTATTTCATGTCCGTTCAGGTCGGGCGTGTGCCCTCCCGCAGGATTAGAATTCATGAATTGATCTGAAATATGACAGCACTCTACTTGGAAACCTCCTTTTTATCACTGATTTACAAGTGGAAGAGATAATTGGACAAATCATGATAATTTGGAGTCATCATAATCCAAATTCAGTTTGCTTTCTTCACATCAAGTAGGCTATCAGGGTTGAGTGTCGACATGAAGTTGAATTGTGATTTATTAGAAGGCTTTAAGTCATAGTTGCAGGCCATGATAGGTATAAGCATAATATTGATTATACTCAAAATTACGTCTCAAAATTGAGCCACTTAACTGCTTGCAAGTTACATTTTTGTCAAAAAGATTATCTGCTTGAATTTTTTTATTTTCTGTTAAATTTGAAGACATAATAAAACTAGGTGCATGGGCTGAATTTATCTCAGCAGAAAGGGAATTATTTGGATTTCTGTACGCTTTATGGAGGTGTGTGTTTGGCTACAAGAAGTCTATCATGTTTGTACTCTATTAGCCTCCAGACTAATGAGACATTTTCAGCTCCTTTGTACCGAGTGACAACAACCCTTGACCTGTCTTAGCCGCCATGGGAATTTCAATTCAATGTACAAGTTTGGGCATAACATGGAGAGATTTTTGTGCTCGATGTTGTTTCCCTTGAGTCTACCTAACATTTTCCTCTTTTTGTGTAGAAGTACACTTCTGTGGCAGCCCTTACTGAGCTGATGGACATAAGAGGGTTGCTCACAGTCCTTGTTAAATGGAGTTATCTCTAAGGTCTTACCACAGATATATTCCCTGCCCCCACCCCACTCCCACTTTTCAAAACAGCGCAAATAACTGTATTCAGAAAAATAATTCACTTCTATTACCAGGTCAGCTTGCTTTAAATATATGTTAAATGTGCAGCTCTTCAAAATTCTGGTACCATTTCATTTATGTTAAGAATCTGATATGATGCTGGACTTTAATTTTAATTTTTAGTACTAACTACAGATAATACCTTGTGAATTTTATGTGCAGGTCTTAAGTAAGTCATTTTATCAGAATTTCTCTATATTACATCCATTATGAACAGATACACAAAACAGACGAATTTTATTTGATACTGTGAAGAAGAGTCATACAGACTTGGAAAATAACTGTTTCTCTCTCCACAGATGCTGCCAGACCTGCTGAGTTTTTGCAACATTTCCTGTTTTTATTTCAGATTTCCAGCATCCACAGCATTTTGCTTTTATTTTATTTGCTGCTGTGCAGAGGAGTTAGTAATTAAATATATATAGTAAATAACCAACTCCTCTTCAGGTCACATGGAGTTACAGAGTACGTACAGCACCAAAACAGGCCATTCAGCCCATCTGATCCATAATAGTGTTTAGAGATCTACACGAACCTCTTCCCACCCCTTTCATCTAACCCTCCATCAGCATAACCATCTATTCTTGTTCCCTCGTGTTTATCTGGTTTTCCTTTAAATGCATCTACACCATTCATCTTACCTACTCGTTGAATTTCCCCATAGAAATGTCAGTCTTGATCAACATTGCTCTCAACTGGTACTCATTTCTTCACTGGCCATTTGATTGACAGTTTTGTAAAATTTGATATCCTGTTCTTTACAAAATGATGCAAAGTTTTTGGCTATTACTTTGTAGGATCATAGAATCATACAACACAGCAGGCCATTTGGCCCACTGTATCTTCAAAAGAGCTAGTCAGTCAGTCCCACTCGGCTGGTCTTTCCTCACGACCCTGCAAATTTCTCCTTTTCAAATGTATTTTATTGAATTGTTTTCAGTTAAGTTACAGGAATAGTACCTTGCTAACATGCAATACAACTCACATGGGCTACAGTAAAAAGGCAGGGCAATGGCACTAGGTCATAATGCTCATTTGGAGAGCGCGTGCAGACCCGGTGGGCTGTTAGAATTCTGTGATTCTGTATTTTCTGTAAAACCAGGACCGCTTGTTCATCGCATGCAGTTTGAAACATGCATACTGTATTGTGTTCAGCAAAAATACACAATACACTCATCTAAATGGACAAATTAAGTGTGACATTTAGAAGCCACGTTAAAAAAACCCTTTAGTCCTAACGATAAGGCAATATGGTATTAAGTAAGATGGCATATCAGTTTCTTCTTGCATTTCATGAATAGACTATTAACACATTCTGAAGCTTTTGTTGTGTGACTATAGGCTATTACTGGATGATTAATGGGACAGACAACAGCACAAAAGGGGTACAAGGTCACCTTAAATCACTGTGGTGCACTGCAGCTGAAAAAAAACAACATATTTATAGGTGAAACAGAAGTGTTGTTATTTAAAATTTAGTGCCTTAGAAATAAAATAGGGCAAAAATCCATACATGGTTGAAATTTACTCCCGAGCAGAACCTTTCAGGCAACCTCTTCACTGCAGCAAGAGAGACAAAAAAAAGTTGCTTTCAAGGTTAGCTTTGGCCTCATATTAGGAGGTCTTTGAGTTTAGTATTAAGGAAGCCAATCACACTGAGTAGTGAGAAAGTCTATTGAAACCATCAGGATCCTACTACAGGTTCCTACACTCCAGTTAGGCAGTAGTTGCACGGAACCTTTACATGCAGCTTTCAAAGACTGAGCAGCCCATCCACAAATGCCAGGCAAAGCTGGCAATAGAAAGACCATATTGAAATACTGCTGGACCTCCGGGGAAATTGAATGTCTCTGCATCTCTGGGTTGGCAGGGGTGGGATACACTCCCATGTGTAGGCTCATACATGCATTGATGAAATTAGATTGGGAAAATCCTCCAAAATGTGCTGGTTTGTATCCAGGCTCATTGGTGCTGCTTGAGTACCATATTGGTGTGAGATTAACAGCAGAGCAAACTTTCAGTGATGGATAGCAAAGCCCCTCTGTACAAGCAGACCACCATTTTAAAGTCAGGTATGATCCCACATTAGCTGAATTTTGCACATGGTAGAAATTCATTAACTAATCCAAAATGGCCCAGTTTTAGTCACTTGAATTCTGAATTTAGCTGAAATTTCATACTTATAAATTAACTTAACTCCAACTTTTTTTTTTAGTATTTTGTTTCTGCAGTACAGATTGTTAGCTCACTAATAACAAGCTGCCTATAGCATTTTAATTCCATATATCTGAGAACAAAGTAGAGCATTTGTGACAAAAGCAGAGATATCATTGCGTGTGAAGTGAGATGAGATGATTCTTTGGAATGACCAAAGTTAAGATGAAAGTTGCATATTAAACTACAGGGTGGAGACTGGAGACCAGGTGGCTGCAAGGATGTAACTAGCTTCTGTGACATGTAGAGCACCCTGGACCTGGATCGTTTGGCTCAATTATATTATACTTAGTCAAAGCATTAGTAAATATGTGAACCTGATAGTCTCTGGGTTGGTAGGATCTTTAGTGGAAGGCATGGAAATGAAATAGTTTTGTGGTCTCCCATTCCTGCCTTCATTTTCACAAGGCAGGCAAGGGAGTGAGGGCTGATGATCTTTCTAGGTGGGGTTGAGTGAGGAAATAGAGGTTGGGGCAAGAATACAAAAGTAGGTCTTGATTTTCGCACATTATTAATTGCTGCCTAGTATAGAGTTGGTTAATAGAGAAAAATATAGCCTTATAATCCTTGGGAACTTCCTACACCAATCATTTGAACACTGCGCCACAAATCCTCTGAAAGACTGTTTCCTCCAAAGACCTTGAGTATTATCGGGTTGCACAAGAAATATATTCTGAAGTTGATATTTTTAACCCTTATGAACTAATTCTCTGGGCAGAATTTTACGGCAGCGGGATTTTACGTTCTCGCTGAAGTCAATGGGATTTATAATGGCTCGCCGCATTTTACGGCCCCGTCCCCGCCAAAATGGGGCCATAAAATTCTGCCCTATCTTTCTGTTGGCTAAGTATTTGTAGCACCAGTATCCCACTGGTCTTCTGTCTCTGTGTAATTATTGTGCTTGTAAATAAACCTGACAATTATTTTTAGCCCCCGTGAAATACTTTGACAGGTTGGTATTTACTTCATTTCACAATAGAAGAGAGTGGTGGTCATCCCACATGATCTCCAGTGCACAATGACTTGGCTGCTAATGGAAATAGATCTTTCACCAGAAAGTAAAAGCATTAGGAGAAATCCTGAATTATAACAATCTGAAACTTCACTTGGATTTGTACATTATTTTAATCTGAACTTTAGTCAACTTTCAGAAATATACATAGAAAAAACGGGATTTGTTGGACATGTCCCCTTTTTCTGCTCATTTACTGAGTGTTAATAAACACAAGGCCTGTAAATTTCTACTTGTGTTGTTGACATTATTGTCTTGGCAACACTCTCATAAAGCACCAGGTCTCTGCTTCCCAAACATGGCTCCAGAAATAATCAATAAAACATATTGATGGTCATATCCTTTGAAAAAAAAACCATGAAAGAAAAGACAAGAGTCACTGTCACTTTTTAACTTTATTGAGCTTGGTGCCAGAGAAAAATGAAGCACCAGTAATTTTTGACATAGTTATAAACAGCATCTTCCTCGTGCAGCAATACTTTCCAGCCATTGTCCTTTGAACTCATTTACTTGGCATTAACTTTAAAAATACACATTACAATGTGTCACATGCAGCCACAAACCTATGCACATATTAAAATTATTTATGTTTGCCACTTTGACATACCATTGAGGAGCATATAACTAAACTGTTGAATTTGTTGTAATTGGAACAATTGGCTGGTTAAAGTTGGCCAGTTGTAACCCATCTGTATTGCAGGCTAAACAGTTGATAGTTTAAATAAATAAAAAGGACTGAACATTAAGAGTGTGGAAGATGAGAATATTTTGCTCTGTGGACATAGGAATAAGGTCACCTCCTTAGTAAAAGAGGCACAGGATTGCAGAATGGGAGCATAAATTGAATGCACTGTGCACCAATGCCTGACAGAATATTTGCATGAAAACCATCAGACCTGTATTTAAAAAGTGTGCCTGTTGAGCATGGATTGCTATAGACCCTGTTAAATGATTCTTAGTGCATTAAAAGCTTGAATAAAAAGGATGGAAGCTCGTCCCCAAGGAATTTATTCCCCATGTTTTCTTAGAAAGGCTGCTCACTTGCTCACAAACAGCTTTTCCAAATCGCAAGAAAAAAATCCACTTTTACTTTTGCCAATGCCAGTAATATCAGATTTAACAGTCTTGTCTGATGATAGTAAAAACTCATTTAATTAACCCTCTTGGTGCAGCATCATGTGACTAAATATGGCTGAGATGCTCCTTTGGGTTTTGACTACTACAAATGCTCACAATAATCATTTGTTTTGCTTTTATATTTAAACCCATTATTGCATAGCTTGGTGCACATATAATTACAGAGCGCATCTCACGTGTTTTTTTTTTCAATGTTCATTAATAACAATAAAAGGTTGTAGGTTAAAAACTCATTTAATTGCCTTTATGTTAATGACATTATGAATAGCCTTAGCTACATGATTCTAATTCTGTCCAGTATTCTGTTTCCCAGTAAATCCCCAGGTGAGCTGCTCATTTTATCAGCATTACTAATTCAGAGATATTTTCCTTGCAGGTGGGTTTTGTACATAATCAGAATTAATGCGCAACACATTTTGCGAAGAACAGAGTTGATACACACTCTGCATTAGTAATTAAAGGAAGTGCTATGGGCTTGCTTGTGGAATTTGAAATGAGATTTTATACATTTAAAATAAAGCAGAAACAATGATTTTTAAAAATAAAAATAACCCTTGATCTGAATTTTGGCGTCTTTATTGCATTCATTTTAATTATACATTACACTTAACAAAATTATCTTTTCTTTTAAACCAGAAATACTCAGTAATGTGTTAACACCAAAGATAAAAGAGTATACTTAAGTCTTAAAAATGTTCCCAGTCAGTGCAACCTATGCAATCATAGTTTTGTATAGAATAAACCTCTTTCCCACTACAGCATCTGTACTGCATATCATGCTTTTTGTGCTTATTAATTATTTTATTTTGCAGCCAGTTGCATGTTTTTGTGTTTGGGTGACCAGCTTCACTATTTAAAGCCAGCATGATATTAAAATGAAGGAAATTACAACTTGTTGTCACAGTCTGCTGTTCCCCAAAACATCCTCATTTAAAATTTTGAAATTAATTGGATTACTGTATACGTTGAGGATGTAATCACCGTTGTAGTCAGACAGGGTTGATCTTTTTAGATTGAAAGCTAAAAATACTATTATGCGTTTAGCTTTTGCTTCTGCATTGTATCACTTTCTGGGAGATTCAGTTTTTACCTGCCATGGCTTAACTACACCAGTACTCATGATCAGTGAAGATGGTATAGGTAAGCTTATGCATGTAACGAAAAGATAAAAAAATGAATACGCCAAAGGGTCTGTTTCTGGTGAGACAGGTCTATTGACACATTAATTTTTGTCTTGGTGTACCACAGGAATGAGGGATAATGAAGAAAGCCATAAAACATGAGATGTTGTTGGTGAACAGGCATTGCTAAGGTAGAAACGAGGCCAGGGGATGATGAATGTGCACATCTTCCCTCAGCTGAAGAATGACCTGGATACACTTTACATCTGAGCACCGAGTGTGCCAACATTTTTCACGGCTGCACTTAACAGTGGATATTATCGTGGCCCCTTCAAAAGGGCTGACCCAAAGTCTTCCCTCTGTGGTTCTCCAAAGTGTAATCACCTGCTCAGCCTGTAATTATATCAAATAGCATGCACTTTTTCCTGCCACTTATTGACCAATTAAGTCAAGTTCTCACGGAGGGGGTTCAGCTGGCTCCAAGTCATCCTGGATGAATTGATTGAAACCATTCTGCAATCTATGAGCCTGGTTTAATGATCTAGGTGATAATACTTGTAATTCTTCTCAGTCAGGGGAATTCTCAGCAGCTGTTGTCTGAAATCCATGTTCTGATACACTAAAGTACGAGCAATGCATTAATCCACCTACAGTTTTCATAACTGTGACTGCATTATGAATTGTGACATTTACAAATCACAATAAAATGCTTCCAGGCACATTTTAGATTAATTTCTTTTCTTTAAAAAAAACTACATTTCGATGTCCAGTATACTTCTGAATTCTATAGGTTTGTAAGGAATGTAGCCATTTTATTGCCTGTTAGGTTGGTATAACTCTACTTTAGAATGATACATATCTTCTGGCATCATTCGGTGACTATTGAATTTATGACCATTATGTTCACAATGTGAATCTTTTCCGTCATAAAGTTCCGTATTTAATTTTCAGACTTTTTTTTACTCATTGTTCTTTCTCTTCCACTGTTACTCAATTCAGTACCAAGGTGGGCCAATCTGGCTAAATGGAGATGAAGCACTCTGAGACAGCTCAAGCCCTTATTCTCAATCATGTTGACTGCACTGACCCAAAAAATATTCCAAAAATGGGAATAAAAATCACAACCTTTATATAAACAGCAGATTGCAGTAAATTGCTCATTGGAAAATATCTTCCCATCATTCATGAAAGCTAACGACCACATTGTAATATTACTTCTTAATAAAATCGCACCTAGGTTGAACTGAAGTGATCGAATTGCCCAGCCCCACTATTCCTCCTTGTGGTTTACAACACGTTTGAACCATTTACCACTCCTCAGCTCAGCTCTTAGGCTGAGCAAATCTCAACATTTCTAACAGAAGAATGTACTCAAACCTTAAAACCCACTAGCTTAAGAGTGCCACCTTCCTCCCCTTAGAGATGTTGACAGTCGCTGTCAGTTCTCAGGCAAGCAGTCAATATATAGTTGAGCTTCATTTTATATACAGGTACATTAGACACACAGTAATACTGTGAACCATGACAGGTTGAGCCAAGACTGGGGAAGTGTCCTTAGAGATTTTAATGTTTGAGGGTTAGAGGTTACTAAAGCCAGGTGGAATTTAGGACATATTTACCAAGGGAATGAAATCAAACAGAGTTTTATGTGTTGTCAGATACAATAAAAAAGCAATAGCAGCTGGTGCATGTAATATGACATAAATTTTACTGTAATGGTGTAGTTTCCAGTGATTAAAACATGAACATGTAAATAAAAAAGCTACCATGGGTTCGTATTTCATGACCTACCCACACCAGTTTTCAGAATTTATCTGTTTTAGTGAAGAATAAAGCACTGAGGCAACAAACAAATTACCAGGCCTGTAAGTAGCAGCACTTGCAAACGTCTGTTAGTTTCTCTTCTTATTATTTTTGGCAGTATTGCATATGTTCTCTGTGCTCATTCCAGCTGATTATTATTCCAATCACCAGAGGAAGAGAGAGTCACATTAATTTGTAGTAATTAATAGCACTGATGCATCTGACAGTGCATGTTAACAAGCCTCTTTGATTGTTTGGATCTCTAACTGCGGCTCTTCTTGTTTGCATCACCTCCAAGGAATTCATAATATCAAAGCTTAACGGTATCTGATACTTGTCAAAATGCAATTTATAAAAGTTTAATTCTTTTATTGATTTAGTTTGGTTTTGATGCCTGCAGAGTCAGCTCCCTTGACAGAACTTAGCGGATTCAAATGCTTGTCACCAGCTCGGCCTCCTTTTTTGCAGGGAACAATTGCCATAGGCCAAGCCAACAGGCATGGTTTAATTGCCATTAATTAAAAGCATAAATCTCTTTTTTCTTCAGTTGCTCTGCTCTTAAAGGGAGCGATGCATCTCTCCTTTTTTCCTGTATTTGTCAGAACACCTTCTGGCAAAAAGGATTTAACCCGTTCTGTACTTCCAGCACATTCTAGAAATATCTTTGAAGCACGACTTTGTGTGATCTAATATGAAATGCATGCAGGTTGGTGATATTTAACAAACTGGATATCTTCTTTATTGCTGTATAATGAGGTCAAATGAATCCCTCCATGGGTTGTATACATGCTTAAATGCCTTCTGCGTCAAATGTTTTCTGACAGCAAATAAAACAGCAGGCAAACAGAAAGCTGGCTCCCAGAGAATGCATCAGGCAGTCTGCACTGGCCATAATTTTACATTGTGACAAAAATAAACGTTTGAATTAATTTTTCTTTAAACCTTTTAGTATGGAGAGAGTGCTGAAACCAGCAAACAGGCATATGTTCCTCTACATAATAGGTTTAGTAAATAGGCTGGGTTGGATTTGTGTCATGTATAATGAGACTACTCAAGTGCCAAAAGGATAGACACTGAATATTGTCCCTAAACATTGTCCATAAGATGCACTCTTTAAGCATTCTCATTGACGGCAGTTTGAAATATACATAGCATGTGAAGGGTTAATTATTAAAATCAACCAGAATTCAGAGTTTTGGGTGGGGATAGATAAAGGCTTTTTTAAAAAAACTGCATAACATACCGTGCGCAATTAGCCTATGAAATGATTATCAACCATGATTTGTTATTCAATGACAGTGTCAAAACAATTCTGTTTCTCTTTGCTGCCAAGCGTCATCTCCTTCCCCTCAGCTCTGCTGCTGTTAGGGGAAGTGTCGCTGTAAGCAGATTATTGCTTTAAAGCATTTACACATATTAGTTTTGCTGCATCTGCCAGTGTTAGCAGGATTGCAAAACCACTGAAGTTCCACACGCTTTATTTAAAAAAAAGTTCTGCTCAGGGTCATTTTAAGTGCATAATGCATACATTTCTTGTATATTTACTTTCAGCAGGTCTCTACTCTCAACATGATTGATTTTAGCCCTACTGTGCTTTCCACAAACATCTTAAGTGGGCGCAATTTTGTTTAATTGGAAGCCTTACAGCAAGAGCACTGCCTAACTTGATGCAAATGATTGCATCTATGGAAATTTTATTTTAAAAAAAATCCTTAAAATCAATGCACATCTCTGCTCTCTTTAGTGCTTCAGATTAAGACCAGAGTCCACACCTGCTGACTGACAAAAACAAATGCCTTTATACATGAATGCCAATTTCCTCCCCACCCATGCTATTTTTTGGTCAAAGTTGAGGGGAGGAAGGCCCAATTAAAACAAAAATAAGCTGTTTTAATGGTCTTTTAAATTGACAAGTGAACAATGATTTTAGTATTGGTATCTGTCAAAGGTCCTTGAAAATCCTCACTTGATAAGGCCCAATGCTTCCAATTAGGAACAGTGCAGGTCTGCAACCAATAATGATTTCTGGGTCCCCACAGAAATGTTGCCGACACTTATTGCAAATTACTGACAAAAAGCCTGCTGTATTGATGAGAGGAAGTACAGGAGTTTTTCTGTGTCGCCATCAGATATAGCTAATAATGAGAGAGCTTGAAGTTTTGACTTTGTCTTTCTTTTCTTCACCTTTTTAAGAGTGCTTCATTGATGAGGATTTTTTTTTTTTACCTCCCACCAGCTCTTCCCGTGTAAGACATCTTTTTCAGATTTTTACATGAAGGTCGCTAATTTGATGTCAGACTCAACCATGGCTCTCATCAATAATTTCTGCAACCACTGTGTAATTTAAACAGTCTTTCTAATGCAGCCGAGGACACAATGCCAACCTTCGAAGGCAAGAGCAACAGAAAGATGGAGAGTTTGCTAAATTTATATCGGTACATGATTAAGATAAAGCAACTAAAAGCTGTTAAAATTGTTCCCAGCTTGTAATGCCCCATTTACCCTTTATCATTCTCTTCTGGGCTAAAAGAAGCTCCTGTCCAAATATAGTGTAGAGGAGAACATGTCTTTGCTAGAATAGGGAAATATACTTTAAATTAAAGTCTTTTTTTATAAAGGTACTCTCTTATAAGCATTTTAAAAAACTTACTTGCTTAAATATGTTACTTTTTCTTCTATCAGGCAGGAGTTTTATTGTTGACTCTGAAATCACAGAAGCTGGTATAAGGATATTCCATTTGTGTATGTGAATTCCATCAGTAAAGTGTTATAAATTTCATTGTCATAGCAAATATTACTGGTTACATATAGTTGTACGTGAATATTTTAAAATATTAAAATGTGAATATTATACCTCTCTATGATCTTGCTTTTAGCTTTTTCAACATTCATCAACAGCTTTATTCCTTTATAGTGTCATTATATTTTTTTTTTACCTCAGACTTTCTTGTTCATCGATGCTTCCATCTGACCCTTAGCTGTGCGTCAGTTCTTGTACAGCCCTTCTTTCTATTTCATTTCAAAAGGGCAGAAGTCTTCGTAGTGAGCATTTTGCCCCGCAGTGCATGCCATGGGCAATTCTTGCCTCAGCTGCTCCATCAGTAGTGACTGTACTAACGGATCCTGACTGCACTTAGCTTTGTTTCCCTGATATGGTCATATCACATCAACTAGGGCACATGTGACATTACATCCATAACTTTAAGCATTTTGTTGCTATCTTCAGTTTGAGGAATGTTGTGATTTCTGACTATATTTTTTGGCAGTCCAGAACACATTTATGTCAGATAATGGCCTATTACAGTTCTCTGATATGGCCACTTTTATAAGAAAAGAATGAGGCCTTTTCTCCCATTTGAATTTCCAGATAATAGGCTTTGACTTCTGGCTGCACGTTTATGGGTCTTTTCATGTTATCAACTTAGCTCATAGCGTGGAACTGAAGAACACAGACTCCAAGTGACAGGCCAGCCAGTCAGCAAGGCAGGCCTGTCAGTATCTCTCATCCACTAATGATTTCCCTTTAGTCTATTTTCTGTCTCATTGGCTGTTTCCTTCAAAAACAAAATTGCTCATTTAAATTCTCATGCCCGGGGCATTTTGGTCTTCAAATATTGTTGGAAAGTGAAAGGATTAGGCAAAATATGCTTTTTTAAAATGTTAATATATTTTCTGGTTCACTTTCTCCTCTGAGGCCAATTAGGAAATTTCTGCTGGCTGCATTAATGTCAAACTGACAACCCCCGCTATAATTACACTGTGCTTGAAACCTAACTTTCACTTGTGGGTAGATGACTGCGCCTGGCAGTGACATTCAATTCGCTCTGCCAGCTTTTTGATCATTTAATCATTGCTTGCTTTCTTTTCCTCTTTGCTCACTTTTACTCTCTCTTTTTTTAATATATTGCAAAATGCAGTGTTGTGTTTCATTATTCACAGTCACATTTTTTTTTTTTGCAAGCCTCATTAGCTATTGTTTCCTGTTTTTTTTTCCCAGACACGAAAATGGAAAAGTCATTCCAGGAGCAGCTATTCCTATTTATGATCCGTACATGTCTGTTTCTGCACATATTGATTGCAATATTGGACGCTTTAGACAGCTGAGTTCCTCAGTTCAGACACTAAAAACCAGGCTGGTATTTCCTTGATACATTTTCTTCTGGACTTGAATCCTCAATACCTGTTTCTAGCTCTCAGCCCTTTTCCCAAACACCAGCCACAATCCCAAACTGTCATATCAAAAGCACCACGATTATACAAGCAAAACTTGAAATTGCCAAATTTGGCAATGGTTGTCCATAATCTCAAAGTCTATCAAAACTCTGGACACAGCTCCAAGCAACTCTATGCCCAGGGTCCTGCAAGCGGGGATTTGGCGGTGAAAGGATTAGCAATCTTTAAGCCTAACAAAGCATCACCGGGTATGCAGCAACACTGAATTACTGTACAACCCAGTTTATGGAGACAGAGAGAGAAAAAAATCTGACAGTGGGAACAATATGTTCTGTTTCCTCTTTTTCACAGCAACAGCAATTTCCTTAGGATTTGAATTGTGCAACATCTTGCATATTTGCCTCGGCTCCGGCGCCTCTCCAGGTTTGTAGCCCATTTAAGCAGTCAGTACCTTCCTTACCCCACAACTGCCTGTCAGCATCAGAGCCAATTGCAATAATAACCTTTGGATCATTTTAAATGTGTCTAAACCTGCGTTAGACAAAATCAATCTGCCATTTGTTGGCTCAAAAGGAAATCACTTGCACAGTTTGACGAACTGCCTGCATTCCCCTTTAGCAATCCTTAAGTTATTTCTCTATCTGTCAGCATCTTCCTCACAGCCTCTTGTATATTTTACCCTTTGCTTAGACTTCAGGTAATAAGAAACGGCACTGACCCTTCTCATCCTTCCGATTACCTTTCTGAGGCATGAACTTGGTATAAAATCACACATCAGAAAATTCACTGTAATTATTTTGCAACGCTATCAGCACAGATCAATCAAGAGGAAAGCCCAGTAGTGGAATGTTCCTTGCAGCCATAAATGCGGCCAGTAGCGTCCGCCCTGACTGACAGGTCTGGTAATTAAGTGATTGTATAGACCTCTCCAACTGTTATAACAACCTTATCAGGGCCTGTCTGTGGACAGAACAAGCTGAAATCAATGTGCTTTCTGCTCTTTGAGCATTTCCGATCATGTACTCGGACCGAATCTTAAAGATTTGACAAAAGAAAAATAGAATCGCTAATCGCTGGAATTACATTTTACATACTTGGTTTTAAAAAAAAATGAATGCGTTTCAATACAGCTGCGATTTCTCCTCCACCGCCCTCCTTTATTGCCGTGTGATAAAATTCCATTTGGTACTCCACGAGAATAAAATTAAATAAAGAATGCATTTCCTAATAAATAATAACAATAACTAAATTCCATTTAGTACTTCACGGGAATAATTTGCCCTGAATTGAATTAATGGCGACTGCCGCGTTTTTAAAAACAACAAAAAAAAGAAAATCATTTGGTCAATGAAATCTGTGATGTTTTAAAGGTAACACTACAAATAATGGGCCGCGTACGTTGGAATGAATACGGGCCAGTATCAATTAGCGCGTATTTGGTCTAGAATTGCGTCTGGCCCACATTTCAGCTCCATGGTCGACTTGATGCGTGGCACCTTGCTCTCTTGGTCATGTTTACTCATTATCTTCTCTCTGTCACTCTTGGTGCCAGATCAGTTTTACTTTTATAAAAATAGCAACGCGTACATACACACACATAAAAAAAAAGACGCGTGCCTGGTGTTTGACATTAGGTTAGGCGATATTAACAAGTAATAATAGTTGATTGTGGTTGCGTTAGGGAAGGGGCTTGTCTTGCCCTGTGAATAACACAGGAGTGACAGGCTCCGAACAAACGCAGGAAAGAATCAATATGTTGCAAACCTCTAATTTACTAACACTTCATCGACCATTGGCCTGGGCTAATAACATGATACCTTAAACTGGTAGCATTCAATTTGTCCCAGCAACTATACTAAACCTAAGAAAGCGATCGATTGAAGCTCAAAGAGCCGACTCCATTAAATGAATGTTAATTAACATGTTAAATTAGTTTCCCAGGCTTGACTGACACGTTCTGTGATTTATTTGATTTTTCAGCAAGCTGTTGGACAAAGCAGGGAAATAAGTTTAATAGAAAATAAATTGGGTATAGATTACTGCCATTGATTGGCTTGCTGTAGTATACAGGGTAGAAAATTGCAAATTTATTTCACAAAGTGGACTTGACATTGCGTTAACTGGCGCCTCATTACCTGTCTTGTTCGGCATGTGGGGTCATATTTAGCTTTTTTTAAAAAAAATAAAAATTACTGGGGAAGTAAGGAGTTGGGTGAAAGGACACGCCTTTGATCGACTGTTCTGTCGATCATTGAATGGGCTTTATTCTACTTCAAAGTTTTCAGGTAGTTTGCCAGTATTGGTTGTCGGTGGTTGCCAGGGTCTGCCGGTACTCTACACGGTTAGGATATTTCAATAGCCGAATAAGTCAATTCAGAGCAAGACATGAAGAGGCAACTCAACCAGCCGGGAGAGTTTTTTTTTCAAATTCATTATCGGGTTTAGCAACATTTAGCTTTGAAAAACGTAATATCCCCAAAGCATACAATTAATAATAATTAGATTATTAGCGCTTAGCAAATTTAACACAAATATATTCCTGCCCGTTCCTTTTTTCTGTACATGATTAAACCGAATTAGACTGTAGCTCCCTCATTGTGTATTGTCTCCACGGATTTTGGCTGTTTACCGAATTAGCTATTTAAAATGAACTGTATATATATATAAAATACATATATATATAAAAGCGTGATTTTCAAAATTGACAATGAAATTGAGATTTTTAAAACACTTTCAGAAGGCTGTTTGTGCAATGATGAATAATCAGAGATTATTAACCTGACGTTAATAATCTTGGCGAAAGACTCAAGTTTAACACTTGAAGTTTAAATTGCGTTTTCCTCTAAACCGAGGTGACATCTATTGCAAACTTTTAGCATAGAAATCCACGAAGCTATTAGGTGCTGCAAATTTATCACATCGCTTATTGTCTAGTTATTCTAGTTTTCCCGCCAGAGCCCTTTACAATCTTTATTTTAGGAACTGATTATCGTATAGATGAAACGGGCAATCGGTTTGGATCCGGTCGTTTACCCACAACCTTCTACGAGCAGACAGCATCAGTTAGCGCCATCCAGCAGTCACTGCAGAAATCGCATCCTCATCACTTCGGGGCATCTTTTGGGATGAATAAGGGAGGGAGGGCTTCATCCTTCTAAAAGGCACATGGCACCCATCAAC
Source organism: Cetorhinus maximus (assembly GCF_964194155.1). NCBI lineage: Eukaryota > Metazoa > Chordata > Chondrichthyes > Lamniformes > Cetorhinidae > Cetorhinus > Cetorhinus maximus. The sequence continues at coordinate 15,497 of NW_027597482.1, read as the reverse complement.
TTCAGACACGAGCAGCTTAAAAAAAAAACACGTTTACCTTCAGGAAGTGTCCGTGCGGGATACTATTGCCTTCCGCAGGATGTTAACACGGGGTAAAAGTTGTGCGGGGAATGCAGGCGCGTTGTACGCCAAGAAGCAAGGAACCCTGGTGCTGTGTTAGGCGTACAGAGGCAATGCTGGGTGCTGTTCTCTCTTAAATACTGAAGATAGGGATTACATGTCCAGTGTATGCCATGAACCAATGTCTGCATTAAAGTGCGATACGTGCACTAAAAGTCAAATCATATTATGTCAAATTCACCCATATGAAATCAATTAAGAGCAATTGTTTTGAATAAACTGCAAATGAATATTTTTTACCGTCTTAAAAACCGAGCAATCGCCATTATGTACGGATAATAACATCGGCGAAGTAATGCTCGGCACAAATCTTTGCAAGAATTGAAAGTGTCAGAGTCAAACGTACTTCTCTGTGAATATCAGAATCGGACTGGCCTCACCTACCAAAACCATAATATTTGCAGCATTGGACCGTGTTACACTAGTAAATAAGCTGAATCGAACTTTTAAAAGGGCTTCGCACAGCTTCCAGTGTTACACGATGCACAACAGGTGGGGTGTACATGCTCCATCCGTACGGCATTTGAATGCTGTTATGATCTGTGGTGAGTTAGATGTTTTAAGTTTTTTTTTAAAATATAGCAGAACAACAGAGAAACCATCAGCCACAAGAATTCAAGTAGAGCTCCATTGGAGCTTAGACCCTTTCAATGTTGTTGTTTTATTTGTGGGTTCTACTTAAAATACTTTAGAACAAGCTTTACAATAAAACAGCAAACTTCTTTTTTTTAATTTCTGTGATATTGATTCTTATCTCCTTGTCTCCGTGAAGATTCCCAGTGAAAGGAAACGCATATGTCAATTTCAAGTGTTAATTTCCGCAGAGAGCTGGAAGGGAGCAGCATTTCTGAGACAGGAATATGTTTAACGCTTGTATATTTACCTCTCTAGAGTCTACAGCGTGCTCAAGTGCCCAATCGAAAACCCAACTTTAAGGAAATGTTGTTTTGGTAAGTCCAGTGCTTAATCACAGTTCCACATTTTTTGTCGTCCAAGGTAAAGCGGCTATCTGTTTCATACAAGGGTTATCCATTTACACAGATGTATAAGATGTATAAGTGCACAGGTATACAATTTATTTCACCTCCAACAACATGTACAGTGTTTGAATCGAAAGTTGGTACAGGCTTTGTGTTTAGCGACTTCTAATGCAAGTTTCGAGTTCTTCAACCGCTCAACTAACTGAAGTTTGCAAATCTTCTACTTCGGGCATGTCCTGTCAGCCTCCTTATTAGTTTGACATTTTCTTCCGGCGCTTGATCCAAAATATCTATCTCCAATTGTTAATTTGAGTATCACTCGGTTCAAACCGCAGGAAATGGCAGTGCATGTAAAACGTATGGCTCTAAATACACGGTAAATTGATTATGGAGAGGCGGTTGTGAAGTTTACATCCCCACATTCACTCGGCGAGTTTCGCCAAGGCGGCTGAATTGGGAGGGGGGGGGGTCTTGTGAAGGTCCAACAAGCAGCAAAATCAGTCCCCTGGGCGCTCTGCAGGTCCCCCAGCCCTCAGATGCAAAATTACAAACACTTCTATTAATTATTTATGCGTACATTTTAAACATTGATTCCCACACCCTTCGTGTCTTTGAATCGCGGTGGTGTAAAACTCTTCGATTTATTTGCATCCGCCTACGGTTTGCTATTTGTTCATATCAGAAATACAGCGGTTGAAGGGAAACATAAAACCGTCAGACATGGTTTGATGTTCCCTTCTGAAACTGGTGCATTTGTGTCCAAGACTGCATAGGTGTCGCACAGACCGGTTGTCTTCGTCATATTAAACATTTGCACATTATATTAGGATCAGGTTTGAAAGAGGAAAGGTGCAGACCTCTACAGGTATGTGTTACATCACTACAATAATACAGAAAGCTGTCATCAACTTGACCTGGGAGTCGGCCTGGGCCGGGCTTTTTAAAAAGGGGGTTGGTGTGGTGGATGTCCAGAACAAGGAGCACGGGCAGTTAAAAGGCACATCAGGGAAGCAAGTAGTGTTGGATAAGATCCCTTTCATGATGCAACTGTCTAGAGAAGGGAGGCATGGAAAACTGACTGAGGTACGCTTCTCATCCCATTTAAAAATTGTAGAACAATGTGTGCATTTCATCTTTGTTTGTGATTTGACTTATATATTTGCAAGTCCTGCGTTTAAATATTTTCTACACGCCATAATGCTATTGAATTTCTACTAGATCGTAGCTGAAGTCACACACACAAACACACAGATAGTTATACACCTGCAACAAGCATAAATGTTTAGTATTACATGCATGGTATTTTCTTTCTAAGAGCTGCTAAACGTAATCAATATATATCTTGCGAAATATATTAAGAGTGCGGTGAGTTTTATTGTCAATGAATTATAGGAGTAAGTTTTTTTGTGAGATTTTTAAATGACCAAGTGTTAAAACTGGAGAGAGAGAGAAAATGTCGATGAGAACAATAAAAATGTCTGTTACTTTGGTCGAAAAAGTGCTCAACACGGAGAGCTGGAGTAAGATGCAAGTTCTGAAAGTTTGAATCATTCATTAGCACCTTATAATTACCCTGCTAATTAGGCTGACACAATACTTAATCACGAGTAATACGCCATCATGTCACTGGCACTTCCCATTATTCTGACATTCAACAAGAGTCAGGTTTCAGGCCGTAGTGAAATTAACACAAGTTGATACTCGGAAACACTAGTGGAGTAACTTCAGGCTCCCCACCTCCCCCCCCCAACCAGCAAATCGGCAAATATATACATTTATACATGATATATATTTTGCACAAACAGTACCAGAAGTCGCTTTGGCGGAATAGCGCTATAGTGCTTCAAAAACAAGTAACTTCATCAAAGAATAGTACAGACAATACTGGATGCAACACCGCAATAAAAGGGGATCCATTCAAGAGAGGCGCACAGATCGAGAGCAGGACTGACTTGGCAGAGAGGGTTCAGAACAACACACATAAAATGAAGGCAATACTGTAGAACAAGTGCACCAAGTGGTATAATTATTTATTGTGTATACGTTCCAAGACTTGGGTATTATATTTCACGTATGACCTTAACATTTGTCTGAGTAACAGAATCAGAGCTCAGAGGATGATATCGGATGTTCCAGGATTTCAAGTTGAAGGATGACTGAGAGAGCCGCTTGTTTCGATTGCTGCTATGTAAAGCAGAATGTGCCCAAGAATGCAACATTCTCCCCTGATCGACCAATCCATACTTGAGTCAGGGCTACTGCAAAAATAAAACACCCCCTCCCCGAAAAAAACATTTTTTTTTTTTGGAAACAATTTCCCAGTCAAGCCATTCTGCAAACAACATTGGCCTTAAACTGGTTTAATTGACTCTGATGCGGGTAAATAAACAACGATTAAAGAGCTCAATCGGGGGGGTGGGGTGGAGAGAAGATGATGGAAATTGATCTATTTTATGGTGCAGGATGTTGCATATCCAATAGGAATTTGTGGAAGATATAGCCCTTTCCCAGTTACTGCCCCGTGTTTGAAACGGGGGAACGATTTAAACTGGATATTGGTAACAAGGCGGAGAGTGAGAAGAGTTTCAATTGTGGAAAATGAATCTATTGTTCGTGTGAATTTTCACCCCTCCTGGCCTGCCATTCTTTTTTTTAGGAATATTCCAGACCGTGGCAACAGATACATAAACGGTGCAAATCACAGTCTTTTGAATGTACCGTCTCGCCGTTGTAAATGAAAGTTAGATGTTGGGGTGTGTGTTGTAGCTTTACAATGCTGGTAAGGCGCTGGAGGTAAAGGAGAGTCTCAGGCTCGATCGCCCGGTTCTGAATTGACAAGATAAAATGCGGCCTGTCTGATTGGCTTGCTGCTTGAAACGTCAGCCTGTTAGGCCTTGGCAGACCAATGGGCGGAAAGAGTAATAAAATATGCGCTGGATTATAATAAAGAAAAAAAAATATGACACTCTGCAATGGCAGTGACGTCAGGTTAGGAAGTAATTGTCGCCCAGTGCAAGCGAATAGTAGCAAAAGAGCGTGGTGTCTGGGAGTTACCCCCCATTGCATCTCCCCTCATCTCAACTTTCAACAAAGTTGACTAACTAGAGCCCGCACCGTGGAATATCCCAGTTTTTTTTTTAAAATTCCTAATGCATTAATTTTAAAAGTTTGTTTTCTTTATTTTTTTTAAAAAAATCAATGCAACAGTAGCTTTGTGTAGCAAAGTTTGTAGCACGTGTTAGATTGTATTTTCATTTAAAAAAAAAAAATTCTCTGATGCTTCAGAAGACAGCAAAAAAGAAACAGTTAGTGTGCACACACACACACACACACGCACTGATTACAACGCTTCTGATTTTGAACAGCCTAATCGTAAACTCAATTAAAGTCCTGGCTGGGATGAAGACTCTCTCTTAGAATTGTAGCCCACCGCGATGGAAGGATCCAGCGGGTCTAGCTTTGGAATAGACACTATTTTGTCTAACAGTTCCAGCAGCCCGGTTCTGGGGAACGGTGATTTTCGGCACGGTGACAGCAGGACTTCAGATTTCAGAAACCAGGCCACCCCTTCCCCGAGCTCGGAGATAGACACGGTGGGGACCGCTCCCCCCCTATCGCCGATCTCCATGGAGCACCAGGAGCGGCATCTCGCTGCGGACAACCTTCATCAACATCAGCAGCAAAGTTTGCAGCAGCCCCAACAGCAGCAGCAGCAGCAACTGGCAGCCGGCAGCTCTGGCCCCAGGACTTCCACCTCCTCTTTTTTAATCAAAGACATTTTGGGCGATAGCAAACCGCTAGCAGCCTGCGCCCCTTACAGCACCAGCGTCTCTTCACCCCACACCCCCAAACCAGAGGCTGAACCCTTCAGGCAAAAGACGGAACCCGAAGAGATTAAAAACCGGGACAAGCTCGACAAACGAGATGACTCTCAGAGCGACAACATCAAGTGTAACGGTGAGTGTGCCCCGTCTCTTGTTCTGCCCCATCTTCCCTTCTGTGTCAGGCAGACGCGGTGTTGCTCGCTTTTTTGGTAACTCACAGTTTGGTGGTATATGCTGCAGACGGACTCACTCTGCACACTGGCAGCTTTAGGTGGCATGGCTGGCTGGGTGGGTGGGTAGGTGGGTAGGTGGAGAGGGGGGGAAATTGTCGGGGACAGTTCACGGCACATCGTGAGCAAAATCTGAGACCTTCGTTCGAATAACACTGGGGAGCTTCAGAGGGTACCTTGGTGGCTAATGATGCTTATTTGTTTCGTTCTGGGGTTTTTTAAACATTTGGTAGAGCGTCTCTGTCACCATTGTTTATCCCTGTTTCTGCCGAGAAACTGATAGGAGTAAATAGACAGCAGCGTGTGTGTGTGTGTATATATCTAGATGTATATATGCATCTATATATATATATATATATCCCAAGCCTTTGCAAAACTATTGACACCGGGCAGTAATTGCGAGCCCACAGAATCCGGGAAGTATTAAATTCGGTGCTCATATCCAGGGAAATACCAACGTGTGTTTGCAAAGACAGATCAGGCCTACCTACCTCTTATTCGCTAAACGTTTTGTGATCGTATCCTTTCGCTTTTATCCGTTGTAATTATGATATGGGAAGTAGAGAAATGCACCCGCGGTCACTCACCCAACATGGGGATTATTTAATGCAGAGAATTACACGGAATTATCAGCGGTTTATCAATTTTAGGGCTGCAGGTTTTGCTGATTTTTTTTTTCGGAGAGGGGGGAGTGTACGGAAATTGATATAATTGGCCCTTTCTCCACGAGATTTAATCTGCTAATAGTTTAGAATGGCTGCTGTAACGAGTACACAACCCAGGAAAACGTGCGATTAAGAGAATGATCTTTTTTTATTAAATTAAATACTTAATCTGCTTTACTAGAAGATGATCACTTGCCAAACACTCCTAATGATACTTTATCGCCATCAAACATCTTAGCCCTGTTGTAAATTGTGTGTAAATGAAGAAAACTGGTCTTTTTTTCTTATAATTCATTCAGTGATTACTATTAGCATAATAGAGGGAGAGAGAGAAAAAACAGAAGCAGAGTCTGGTCTGGCGATTTTTCTACCCGAACCTCCCCAGTGGGTCAATTAGAGAGATTATTGTTCTTCCTGCAGGGGAGATCATTGAGCACCACGAAAACTGGTACAAATAGAGATGGATTGACATATCGATTTCTCAGCATTTCAGTAAAAACTCAAAGTTGACAAATAGTATCCGGAAATCTTTAACGCTGTCACCAGCAAAGCGCGTAAGATTCTAGAGACATCAAATCAGTTACAAGTCCAGCTCTTATCATATGAAGGCCGTTGGTTTAGAGTATAATTACATATATATATGTATATATATATATACTGCATTTTAAATACACAGGCATTTTGAATAATTAATAGATATGAAATCAGTATCAAATGTTGCTTTACAAATGCTATTAATTGAAACGGTATTAAAGGCACACAAATGGCTGTTTTGCACATGCAAATGATATGCAAAAATTGTGCAGGGAAATGGAACTTGTTCTCAATCAGGGTTGCACAGGATGCTCCCCCAAAGTAACATTTGTGTCCTGCTACCGGGCATGTGGGATTCACGCGCTGCGGTTCTGTCTCGTGCTAGGGACAAAAGAGGAAGGCGACCGCGAAATAACAAGTAGCCGGGAAAGCCCGCCCGTCCGGGCGAAGAAGCCTCGGAAGGCGAGGACGGCCTTCTCCGACCATCAGCTCAACCAGCTGGAGCGCAGCTTCGAGCGTCAGAAGTACCTGAGTGTCCAAGACCGCATGGACTTGGCTGCGGCTCTCAACCTGACAGACACCCAGGTCAAAACCTGGTATCAGAACAGGAGGTACGTGAGGCGCCCTGATCCCAGTCACTCTCTCAGCAACCCCCCCGGCAAATCTGTGCACGGCAGCAGCGATGCCCTGGGTGCAATCGGCGAACGCCCGCGCCGTCCGTGTATTTCTATAAACTTGTTACATACAGATGGCACACACTCTGCCAAAGGATTTCTTTCACCCTCAACCTGAATAGTGTGCACTGTCACAGCAATGTTCACTATTGACAACTGGAGAGTTGCACGGGCACTGGGTAGCTATTGTGCACAAAACACACTCACACACACAAAAACTGAGGAGGATTTCTTTTTGCAAAGGGAATGGGGGTTGTAATGGTCACCTATAACTGAAGGAGACCATGAACAGTTCCAAGATTTTTCCATTCAGTTCCCGTCCGCTTCAAACTTTTCAGAATCTCCATTAAACGCAGCCGCCGATAAAGTCCAATTCTCCTGCTTTAAAATTGATCGTTGGTTTTTAATTTTGAAATGATCTTATTGGATGCATTTTATATATTTTTTACAGAGCAGTGGGAGACAGTTTCGACTGGGGTTTACCACCGCAGTTTTTTTTTGTGTGTGTGCGGTCTGATTTGTGTTCTAGACGCTGTTGGCTTTTTTAAAAAAAATAGTTTAATTTTGAAATGTTCTCAAATTGAACTTCAAATGCCTAATATTTCCGGCTACCGCAGAGAAACAAAAGGCGGGTGGGGGGTGGGGGGGGAGGTTTTTTTTGACCGAAGGCAGTGAAGCTTCAGTTAAAAGACAACCGCAAACTCCAAAGATCTTTATCCACCTTTGCCCACGGAAAACGGATGCGAAATTTTTGCATTCAGCAGCGTTGAAGGTAACTGGAGTTGCAAATGGGCGTCCAGTTGCCATCGATGCCACAGTTTTTCTGTCTCATTACATACAGTTCCCAACCATGCTAAATCTGTCAGCAAACATTAACATCAGCAGTCCCCAAATCCAAACAGGGTTTAGTGCATTGTACTTTTTTGTTTTTTTAAAAAAAAGAAACCCTTTAGCATTTTATTCCGTTTCGTTTTTATTAATTGCGTTGCGAGGCGGGCTTGCGGTCTGCAAACATTTATCCTCCTCTCTATTTGTATCTGAGCTATAATGTAGTTCCATCTCATAGACTGTAACCTGCAGTAACATTTTATAATTCTCCTGTACTAATTTGGCTTGTAATAAATTAAAAGTGTCAAACCGCTCAAAATAGATTAAATGCTAAGAACGACTTGTGAATTGCGAATATCTGTGCATGTTATATATATATATATATATGTATGTGCGTGTGTGTGTGCACCAAATTGTTGTTAAGGATAATTTAAAATATTCAGGACCATTCTAATTATACAATCGATCGACTGCTTCGATTCTGTACAAATATATTTGAAAACTCCAAATAAATTCCATTGCTGGAGATTTAGTTTAGTCTCTTGTATCTTCCTTCATCTCACCTAGGGATTATTTGTACTGTGCGATTCCGCAGCTTCTCCTCCAACTAATACATGTGTCTATATATTTTTTTTCTGTATTATTTCTGCACTATTTCAGGACCAAGTGGAAAAGGCAAACTGCTGTCGGGCTGGAGCTACTGGCCGAAGCCGGAAATTATTCCGCTTTGCAGAGAATGTTCCCATCTCCCTATTTCTACCACCCGAGCCTGCTGACTAACATGGACACGACGACAGCGGCGGCGGCCATGTACATGTACCGGACTCCACCGCCTCACCCCGGACTGCAGCGGCCGCTCGTCCCGAGGGTCCTCATCCACGGGCTGGGCCCGGCCGGACAGCCAGCGCTCAATCCCCTGCCCAACCCTATCCCCGGAACACCACACCCCCGGTGAAAAGACAAGAGGGTGGGGTGGGGAAAGGTGGGGTGGTGGTTGGGGTGGGATGGGGGGTGGTGGGTGGAAAAAGGGAGGGAAGAGGAGGTGGGTGAAAACACACAAAAAAAAACCAGACTGGAGAACAACAAAAGCCGCTATGAAGGACATAGAACGGACTCGGCTGTAATGTAAGAGGACAAAAAAAAAGGAAAAAAAATAAGGTGGATGGTAATGGATTTGAAAACTTTGCACTGATTTCTGATGGACCTTTATATCTGAACGTGGCATGCACCAGAATAGTAAGAAGTGTACATTTCGAGGACTGGGTGATTTATGCGTATTTATTGTTTGTCGTCACACAATCCCGGGTTGAAAGTATATAAACATTAGTACAGTACATACAGAATTTTTTTTTCGCTCTCATTTTCATGCAGTCTTTTCAATCAAATAAATACTTAGATCAAGTAAACTAGTGCTTTATTTTGTAGTTTGCTTCCTGTCTTTTAAGATACGCGTAAAAAAACAAAGGCATTTAAATAGGAGAATGCATTTTAATAACACATGTCTTAATTATTTATGGAAAAGTGTTGGGAAATGAAAGGATGTAATTGGGGCTGCTGGCGAGATTTGATTTTTTTTTTATTAAGGAGAGGCAGCGCCAAGTGGAAAGGGTCCAGCTTTGCTGTAATGGCTAATTGAAAGTTGGGCTCAACTGGTTTACCCGGTGCTCTCTACAGGAATAATCCACGGGCTCGACTTCATCATCCGCCGAACACAATTGGCGTTGGGTCGAAATTTGCGACGGAAGAGAAGTTCCGCTTTTCAGAACAGTTGTGTACAGCGAGCCGGCTGTTTCCTCCAACCCCAACCGGTCAGCAAAGTGTTAAAAATGTCATTTTTGGGGAGGGAATCTTCTGATCCAGATATGGACGGGGTTATTCATCACCGCGCTGGTTGGAACGGTTTTGTTCGGTTTACAAAATTTCAACAGCTCCAGCTATTTTTTAAAGTTTTATATTTAGATATATATATATATCTATCTATATTCTATGTATGTGTATATAAATGTAAGGATGTTTACCATGGTGGCTAGCGAATATCGTATGGGTATTCTTTTTTTCCCCCTCTCTGAATACTGAACAGCGCATCATAATGGATGGTCTGTTAGCCTGCCTGGGAAACGGGAATTTATCCCAGTCTGGCAGCTGTTGTGGGGAAGCATAACGCTTGAAAGCACCGGCTTCGCCAGACAGCAGGCGTAAGGCAACTCAGCGTGAGCAATTGGAGCTAAAAAAAGAAACCCAGGGCGAGCATCTTCAATGCGAGAGATCGGAGCCATAATCTCACCTACACCCTTACCTAGTGTGATCTAAAGGGGACGACGTGGCGATGACAACCAAAAGCTTTTAGCCAACCTCACTCTCAGCTCATCAGAAACAATGTCTGATCTCGCCCTAATGCGCGACGATAAACCTTCAGCCTCCTTTTTAAACACTAAAAGGACAAAATTAAAGTCATGCTAACTTTAAGTGCAGCTAGCGAAACTTTTCGAACGTCCGTAGACGTTTGATAAGCAAATGATTTCAGATATGACTGATGGCAGGTTAAAGCCAACGGTGAGCATTAATTGCAGCCATTGGACGTTACCCGTGAAGTCAAGGTGCGACCTAACTACCCCCACCCCCCCCCCCAAAAAAAAATCCAAGAAGCCCCAATGTCCAGGAATTTCCTTAATAATAAACCACTAATATATAATTTATCAAAGCGCACGGCGCCTACTGAACAGGCTCGCAAAACAGGATTTCCATCTGGTAGCGCCCCTCCCAGCAGTCAGGTTTTGTTTTTTTAAATATAAAAATAAAATTCTCAGGCTTTTTTGGCTTGACCTACTTAAGCGTCAGCAGCCGAGCTGGGCTGCTGGCAATTATAAAGAAATAATAAAGTTACATAAACATTAATATACACTTGGAGAGAGAGAGGGGGGGGGGGGGGGGGTGGGGGGTGGGAAATGATCACTTCCCCTTGAGGTTTGCCTTCGCTTGGTGTTTTCATGTGAACAGGCTCCAGAATGCGAGGGCCTCGGGGCACATTTGTTTTGGCTCCATAATTGGAGAATCATTTGCTGATTCCTCCACTAATAAATTCGCGTTAAAAACAAATTGACCTCAGCGAGGACCTAATGAAAGGGAATAAATGGCGCAGCGACGCCCACCTCATTTTCCCCTCACTGACTGAAACCTTTGCAATCACATCGTCTCTGTTGGGGGGCGGTTTGTTCAATCGCTGATCAACCGGCTTCCACTTATTTTCTGTAATTAGAATTGACGTGCCCAGATTGTATTAGTTTAAAGTTTGTGATGTGGACAACAATCATTTTCAGACGAATTGTTTTAATAAGCCGTTTTTTTTCTCTCCTGCTATTAGTAACGAGAGCTGGAGCTTATCAATTCGAATCAATCAAACCAGAGGGTTGGAGAAAAAGAGAGAGGGACAGGGCGGGCGGGGACCGCGAGGGTCTGATTTGAACGACATTCTTCCCTTTTAACCGGGCGTAGGGCTAAATGACTGTTCTTACAGCTGACCTGACTTAGGGGCTGTGCTTGATTTATCCCTTATTTTGTTAATTTAGTTAATTGTTTTAACTCGAAAAGAGTTTAAATGACTGTTCCTTTCGCCAAAGCTAGACATATATCAAAACCAGCTACATTAGCTCCAACTTTCCATTACTTTTCCGCTCCGAGTGTAAACAGCAGCGATACCGCATGTAACAGCCCCAACTGGATCCTAGAGATTCCTAAACAATACTGACTGCTTGACCCAGATTCAACTGGCGATTTTAATTCCAGCGATACAAATCATTTGAAAGATTTGCCGCGAGTTCAGAAAATTGCTCAATGTGTTTAAAAACTCATGTATCTAATTACACAATCAATTGGAAAATGTCAACTTACATCCCATGCTTGTATTTTGCTTGTGCCGTCTAAATAATGTCGTTATTTTTAAAAAAAAAACTTTTAACAATAAATCCTCGGAGGAACGCGAAGCTTTAATGAACCGCGCTTAATTAAAGATTTACATTTAAATTGGCGATTGAGTGCTCAGTCTCGGATTTTTTAAATGTGTAATTTTGATCACTCCCAATTATTATTTAATATAAATTTTCGAGCTGACTTTGTATACGGGATAAGTTGATGCTGGGCTGACCTATGCCTACCCACAGATTAATGCACTAAAATTAATGGTCAATTTTCGGAAATTCAGGTTTTCTAAAAGCTCCCACTGTCAAAAATAAAAAGCACTCGCAGAGTTGAGCAGAAGGTCATTTGCAAACGTTGATATGATTACGGCGACGGTTTGGTGGGCCCCGTGTTATGCCTCATAAACCTTTGTTGGATGTGCTCTAATCCTGTTGTTCGACAACTTGAGACTAACGCTCAGTACGACCGACAGATACTATGTGCCTCTGTTTTTAGTTTACACTGTACGACCCTTCACTTGACTGTTGGAGGGGGGGAAATTAGATAGTCCAGAACTCCTGTCCCCATTTTCTACAAACACTTAATGTGTAACATCATAATAAATCTAACGTGAATGAATGAATATAGTAATGGAATAATGTTTATAATCCAAATTTTAATAGCTGAAATAAATTATGTTACTTGACATGCTCTTCCTGTTTGATTCATTCAGTCACAAAAAGCTAATTGCTCTATCCTAGCGCCACTGTCACTACTTATATCCAATATTTACTTCAGATGTTCCTATTGACAACAAGGCAGGTACACTGTCAAAATGTTTCGCCAATTAGATTAACCGTATGTTTTGTTACTAAAAAGTATTCGTCTCTCCAACGGTTCACTTTCAAATGAAAATACTTCAGCCAGTTAACCATTTTGTGCAAACCCACAGGGTTTTTGAGCCCGTGTTTATATTGTTGATTGCAAATTAACTGTTTGTACCCGATTATTTCTTGACCAAATTGAATAACAAGGTTCTCCTTAAAGCCCCTTGAGAAAATAGGTTTGGTTATACCCTCTGTAATTCAATTGTGCATTAGCTAACTTTGAAGTATTCAGAGAAAATACGGCATTCGCACGCGAGACAGTGTTTTAAAGCACTACACAATTTAATGTGTGCAAAAATGCACCAGCAATCACATGGAAAAATGATAGTTTCCGTAAACTCTGGCTATAATAGAAACACGCCCCAATAGCTGTGTTGATCTAGGTTTAAAAATGCTCAAATTAATATATGACTTTATATTAACAAAGGGTCGGGAAGCAAAGATATCAAAACTTCAATTTTACATAAATATTATTCCAAACAAATGTTTGTCCAGGGGTATCCGCCTGCAAGCTACAACAATTAAATTAAGACTCAAACTCTGAAGCGATTGCAACAGTCGTAATTATGATATAAGAAATATTTTTAAACGATCCAATGTGCACAACGTTTTGAAGCATGAAAATTAAGTTCTGGTGTTGCATTCTATTAAAAAGTGAAAACAGTGACGAACTTTGGCATTAACCTGGGTCTGCTCTTTGATTTGATGTTGGTTTTAAGAACTGTGACAAACTCAGAAAATAAACGATGTAATTGACTAGGCAAATACTTCCAAAGAAGGCCTGTTATTAATTTTAAAACTGCATATTATAACCCATCGTTCTCATTCCTGTGTTTTTGCCTTGGGGTGCCTGTGGTCAATGGATTGGCAACACATTCCTGTGTATTAGTGCCCTCTCACACTGTTTTAGAAGGTGAGATTGACGTTGTAGCATGGACAGTGATTCAATTCTTAAATCATCACTCTCTGCGCGTTTTGCCCAGTGACTGACTGGTGATAACACTCCATATGGTAACATCATACTAAACCCTATTTACATTTGAAAAGTACATCTTAGTTTGCTCCTTTTTGATTCTAGTTGCACAGCCGTTTGACTGAATTTCATATGATAAAGAAATTTAGATTGAACACTGGTTCTTTCGTATAAACCTGACTGTATTTGCTCACAATGAGAATTTTGTGCTTTGATTCACCTGCCTGCTTGCCTCTCGGCAAACCTCTTCGAATAAATATACAGACTGAAGCCGTTGATCATTGTACTGCTACACAGCAGTTGATCCGTTACCTGCCTTACTTAGCTTGGATTTCACTTTCCAACCAACCTTTCGTTACGGGGGGACGAGACGTCGACAGGCTGTGCTAAGCGTGCTTTTTGGACTGACGTGTAAATAAGAAAGATGAGAATAGTTGTGTCTGTACCTGTGCTTGTGGGCTTGCTAATGCAATCTGACGAACATTAATCTCTTCCAGTGTCAGACCATTCTTGGCGAACAAATTGAACCTATTTCTACCTGTCCCCCAGTCTTGGAAAATAAAGACACCGTTTATTTACATGAGTTCAACGTGTCCCGGTTATTTGTGTTCAGAGGGCGCTACGTGCAATAGGAGAATGTGCGCCGAGACAAAACACATTTCTCTAGACAATTGGGGCAACAGAGTTAAAAATACAATTTTACTACGGGAGTGTTTTTCTGGTCTCGTTACGTGGTGTCATTATGGTGTCTAAAAGTGGTTTACAGGTAGTGTAAAGGTTTAATGTAACTTGCTTGTCTCCTCAGCTCCAGGACTGAAGGACACCAGAAAAAGTGGCCCTTTCTGTGGGGCTCGGCCCTGGGCTCAGCTCCGCTTGCGGAGATGTTAATGACGGTTCCGCGCCGGGACCTGATGTTTTGCTTCCTCCTTGTGTTTTTGTTTGTTTTAATTTCCGCACTTGGGGGCCCCCCCAGTTTATCCAGGTGCCGGCACCGGGGTGTGAGCATGCGCACTGGGCGACCCAGGTAGCAGCTCAGCAGGGAGTGAGGGAGAGACACGGGGCTGCGAGAGAGCGTGGGGGGAGAGGGAGGGATCAGTAAGAGGGGAAAGAGGGGAGGTGGGGAGAGGGGAAGGGGGGTGGGGGGGGAGGGGAAAGAGGAGTGGGGGGGAGGGGAAAGAGGAGTGGGGGGGAGGGGAAAGAGGAGGAGGGGAAAGAGGGGGAGGGGAAAGAGGAGTGGGGGGGAGAAAGAGGAGTGGGGGGAGGGGGAAGAGGAGTGGGGGGGAAGAGGAGTGGGGGGGAGGAAAAAGAGGAGTGGGGGGGAGGGAAAAGAGGAGTGGGGGGAGGGAAAAGAGGAGTGGGGGGGAGGGGAAAGAGGAGTTGGGGGGAGGGGAAAGAGGAGGGGGGAGGGGAAAGAGGAGTTGGAGGGAGGGGAAAGAGGAGTTGGGGGGAGGGGAAAGAGGAGTTGGGGGGAGGGGAAAGAGGAGTGGGGGAGGGGGAGAGGAGTGGGGGGGGGAAGAGGAGTGGGGGGGAGGGGAAAGAGGAGAGGTGGAGGGGAAGAGGAGGGGGGAGGGGTAAGAGGAGTGGGGGAAAGAGGAGTGGGGCAAATGGAGGGGGAACAGGGGAAGGGGGAAGGGAGGAGGAGGGAAGGAGGTGGGAGGGAAGAGGGGGTGGGGAGGAAGAGGGGGTGGGGAGGAGGGGGTGGGGAGGAGGAGGGGGTGGGGAGGGAGGAGAAGGAGTGGGGGAGGGAGGAGGAGGTGGGGGAAGGAGAAATGAAGAGGAGGAGAGGGGTGGGAGGGGAGGGGAGGGGAGGAGGTTGGGGGGAGAAGGGGAAGGCTGGAGTGGGAGGGGGATGGGGGGGAGGGGGGAGGGGGAGGGGAGGGGAGAGGTG